>NC_060185.1:61304952-61389952 GCF_021184085.1 Oncorhynchus gorbuscha
CTCAACTGTGGGACCATATATAGACAGGTGAGTACCTTTCCAAATATTGTCCAATCAATTGAATTTACGACATGTTTTAGAGAACGTTTTAGAAATTGTTGCAACCCCTAATACTAGCCTGTTCAACCTCTCTTTCATATCGTCTGAGATTACTAAAGATTGAAAAGCTGCCGCGGTCATCACCCTCTTCAAAGGGGGTGACACTCTAGACCCAAACTGCTACAGACCTATATCTATCCTACCCTGTCTTTCTAATGTCTTCGAAAGCCAAGTTAACAAACAGATTGCCGACCACTTCGAATCCCACCGTACCTTCTCCGCTATGCAATCTGGTTTCAGAGCTGGTCATGGGTGCACCTCAGCCATGTTCAAGGTCCTAAACGACATCATAACCGCCATCGATAAGAGACATTACTGTGCAGCCGTATTCATCGACCTGGCCAAGGCTTTCGACTCTGTCAATCGCGACATTCTTATTGGCAGACTAGACAGCCTTGGTTTCTCAAATGATTGCCTCACCTGGTTTACCAACTACTTCTCTGATAGAGTTCAATGTGTCAAATCGGAGGGCCTGTTGTCCGGACCTCTGTCAGTCTCTATGGGGGTGCTACAGGGTTCAATCCTCGGGCCGACTCTTCTCTGTATACATTAATGATGTTGCTCTTGCTGCTGGTGATTCTCTGATCCACTTCTACGCAGACGACTACTCTGGACGGCTCTGACTTAGAATACGAGGACAACTACAAATACCTAGGTGTCTGGTTAGACTGGAAAATCTCCTTCCAGACTCACATTAAGCATCTCCAATCCAAAGTTAAATCTAGAATTGGCTTCCTATATCGCAACAAAGCATCTTTCACTCATGCATCCCAACATACCCTCGTAAAACTGACCATCCTACCGATCCTCAACTTCGGTGATGTCATCTATAAAATAGCCTCCAACACTCTACTCAACAAACTGGATGCAGTCTATCACAGTGTCATCCGTTTTGTCACCAAAGTCCCATATTCTACCCACCATTGCGACCTGTACGCTCTCGTTGGTTGGCCCTCGCTTCATACTTGTCGCCAAACTCACTGGCTACAGGTTATCTACAAGTCTCTGCTAGGTAAAGCCCCGCCTTATCTCAGCTCACTGGTCACCATAGCAGCACCCACTTGTAGCACGCGCTTCAGCAGGTATATCTCACTGGTCACCCCCAACGCCAATTCTTCCTTTGGTCGTCTTTCCTTCCAGTTTTCTGCTGCCAATGACTGGAACGAACTGCAAACATCTCTGAAGCTGGAGACTCATATCTCCCTCAATACCTTTAAGCACCAGCTGTCAGAGCAGCTCACAGATCACTGCACCTGTATATAGCCCATCTGTAAACAGCCCATCTACCTCATCCCAAATCAAATCAAATCAAATGTTATTTGTCACATACACATGGTTAGCAGATGTTAATGTGAGTGTAGCGAAATGCTTGTGCTTCTAGTTCCGACAATGCAGTGATAACCAACAAGTAATCTAACTAACAATTCCAAAACTACTGTCTTATACACAGTGTAAGGGGATAAAGAATATGTACATAAGGATATATGAATGAGTGATGGTACAGAGCAGCATACAGTAGATGGTATCGAGTACAGTATATACATATGAGATGAGTGTGTAGACAAAGTAAACAAAGTGGCATAGTTAAAGTGGCTAGTGATACATGTATTACATAAGGATGCAGTCGATGATGTAGAGTACAGTATATACGTATGCATATGAGATGAATAATGTAGGGTAAGTAACATTATATAAGGTAGCATTGTTTAAAGTGGCTAGTGATATATTTACATAATTTCCCATCAATTCCCATTATTAAAGTGGCTGGAGTTGGGTCAGTGTCAATGACAGTGTGTTGGCAGCAGCCACTCAATGTTAGTGGTGGCTGTTTAACAGTCTGATGGCCTTGAGATAGAAGCTGTTTTTCAGTCTCTCGGTCCCAGCTTTGATGCACCTGTACTGACCTCGCCTTCTGGATGATAGCGGGGTGAACAGGCAGTGGTTCGGGTGGTTGATGTCCTTGATGATCTTTATGGCCTTCCTGTAACATCGGGTGGTGTAGGTGTCCTGGAGGGCAGGTAGTTTGCCCCCGGTGATGCGTTGTGCAGACCTCACTACCCTCTGGAGAGCCTTACGGTTGTGGGCGGAGCAGTTGCCGTACCAGGCGGTGATACAGCCCGCCAGAATGCTCTCGATTGTGCATCTGTAGAAGTTTGTGAGTGCTTTTGGTGACAAGCCGAATTTCTTCAGCCTCCTGAGGTTGAAGAGGCGCTGCTGCGCCTTCTTCACGACGCTGTCAGTGTGAGTGGACCAATTCAGTTTGTCTGTGATGTGTATGCCGAGGAACTTAAAACTTGCTACCCTCTCCACTACTGTTCCATCGATGTGGATAGGGGGGTGTTCCCTCTGCTGTTTCCTGAAGTCCACAATCATCTCCTTAGTTTTGTTGACGTTGAGTGTGAGGTTATTTTCGTGACACCACACTCCGAGGGCCCTCACCTCCTCCCTGTAGGCCGTCTCGTCGTTGTTGGTAATCAAGCCTACCACTGTTGTGTCGTCCGCAAACTTGATGATTGAGTTGGAGGCGTGCGTGGCCACGCAGTCGTGGGTGAACAGGGAGTACAGGAGAGGGCTCAGAACGCACCCTTGTGGGGCCCCCGTGTTGAGGATCAGCTGGGAGGAAATGTTGTTGCCTACCCTCACCACCTGGGGGCGGCCCGTCAGGAAGTCCAGTACCCAGTTGCACAGGGCGGGGTCGAGACCCAGGGTCTCGAGCTTGATGACGAGCTTGGAGGGTACTATGGTGTACCCTCGCGTCTTGTGACGGCCGGCCGCCCAACAACCTGCCCGCTTGACCCTATCCCCTTCTCTCTTCTCCAGACCATTTCGGGAGACCTTCTCCCTTACCTCACCTCGCTCATCAACTCATCCCTGACTGCTGGCTACGTCCCTTCCGTCTTCAAGAGAGCGAGAGTTGCACCCCTTCTGAAAAAACCTACACTCGATCCCTCCGATGTCAACAACTACAGACCAGTATCCCTTCTTTCTTTTCTCTACAAAACTCTTGAACGTGCCGTCCTTGGCCAGCTCTCCCGCTATCTCTCTCTGAATGACCTTCTTGATCCAAATCAGTCAGGTTTCAAGACTAGTCATTCAACTGAGACTGCTCTTCTCTGTATCACGGAGGCGCTCCGCACTGCTAAAGCTAACTCTCTCTCCTCTGCTCTCATCCTTCTAGATCTATCGGCTGCCTTCGATACTGTGAACCATCAGCTCCTCCTCTCCACCCTCTCCGAGTTGGGCATCTCCGCCGTGGCCCACGCTTGGATTGCGTCCTACCTGACAGGTCGCTCCTACCAGGTGGCGTGGCGAGAATCTGTCTCCTCACCACGCGCTCTCACCACTGGTGTCCCCCAGGGCTCTGTTCTAGGCCCTCTCCTATTCTCGCTATACACCAAGTCACTTGGCTCTGTCATAACCTCACATGGTCTCTCCTATCATTGCTATGCAGACAACACACAATTAATCTTCTCCTTTCCCCCTTCTGATGACCAGGTGGCGAATCACATCTCTGCATGTCTGGCAGACATATCAGTGTGGATGACGGGTCACCACCTCAAGCTGAACCTCGGCAAGACGGAGCTGCTCTTCCTACCGGGGAAGGACTGCCCGTTCCATGATCTCGCCATCACGGTTGACAACTCCATTGTGTCCTCCTCCCAGAGCGCTAAGAACCTTGGCGTGATCCTGGACAACACCCTGTCGTTCTCAACTAACATCAAGGTGGTGGCCCGTTCCTGTAGGTTCATGCTCTACAACATCCGCAGAGTACGACCCTGCCTCACACAGGAAGCGGCGCAGGTCCTAATCCAGGCACTTGTCATCTCCCGTCTGGATTACTGCAACTCGCTGTTGGCTGGGCTCCCTGCCTGTGCCATTAAACCCCTACAACTCATCCAGAACGCCGCAGCCCGTCTGGTGTTCAACCTTCCCAAGTTCTCTCACGTCACCCCGCTCCTCCGCTCTCTCCACTGGCTTCCAGTTGAAGCTCGCATCCGCTACAAGACCATGGTGCTTGCCTACGGAGCTGTGAGGGGAACGGCACCTCAGTACCTCCAGGCTCTGATCAGGCCCTACACCCAAACAAGGGCACTGCGTTCATCCACCTCTGGCCTGCTCGCCTCCCTACCACTGAGGAAGTACAGTTCCCGCTCAGCCCAGTCAAAACTGTTCGCTGCTCTGGCCCCCCAATGGTGGAACAAACTCCCTCACGACGCCAGGACAGCGGAGTCAATCACCACCTTCCGGAGACACCTGAAACCCCACCTCTTTAAGGAATACCTAGGATAGGATAAGTAATCCCTCTCACCCCCCCCCCCCCTTTAAGATTTAGATGCACTATTGTAAAGTGACTGTTCCACTGGATGTCATAAGGTGAATGCACCAATTTGTAAGTCGCTCTGGATAAGAGCGTCTACTAAATGACTTAAATGTAAATGTTAAATGTGTTGAATGCCGAGCTGTAGTCGATGAACAGCATTCTCACATAGGTATTCCTCTTGTCCAGGTGGGTTAGGGCAGTGTGCAGTGTGGTTGAGATCCCCATACTGTATTTATTTATTTATCTTGCTCCTTTGCACCCCAGTATCTCTACTTGCACATTCATCTTCTGCACATCAATCACTCCAGTGTTTAATTGGTGTATTGTAATTACTTCGCCACCGTGGCCTATTTATTGCTTTACCTCCCTTATCTTACCTCATTTGCACTCACTCTATATAGACTTTGTATTATTGACTATGTTTTGTTAATTCCAAGTGCAACTCTGTGTTGTTTTATGTGTTGAATTTCTATACTCTATCTTGGCCAGGTCGCAGTTGCAAATAAGAACTTGTTCTCAACTAGCCTACCTGGTTCAATAAAGGTGAAATAAATCAATAAATAAAACAATTAAAACATCTCAAGGATGATGAGGTTGGATCTACAACATTGTAGTTACTCCACAATACTAACCTAAATGACAGAGTGAAAAGAAAGGTAACAATGTCTATACATGCATCCTGTTTGCAATATGGCACTAAAGTAAAACTACAAATTAATTGGGCAAAGAAATTAACTTTTATGTCCTGAATACAAAGCATTATGTTTGGTTCAAATCCAACACAACACATCACGGACAACCACTCTTCATATTTTTAAACATGGTGGTGGCTGCAAAATGTTCGTCATTGGCAAGGGAGTTTTTTGGGGGAATGAAAATAAACGGGATAGAGCTAAGCACATGTAAAATCCTAGAGGAAAACCTGGTTCTGTCTGCTTTCCAACATACACTGGGAGACAATTTCACCTTTCAGCATAACAATGACCTAAATCTCAAGACCAAATATACACTGGAATGTCTCACCAAGACGACATTGAATGTTCCTGAGAGGCCTAGTTACAGTTTTGACTTAAATCGTCTTGAAAATCTATGGCAAGACATGAAAATGGCTGTCTAGCAATGACTAACAACCAACTTGACAGAGCTGGAAGAGTTTGTGCAATATTTGCCAATTATTTTTTTAATCTACAGTAGGTGTGCAAAGCTCTTTGAGACGTACCCCAAAAGACTCACAGCTGTAATCGCTGCCAAAGGTGCTTCTAACATGTATTGACTCCGGGGGGTTGAATACTTATCTAATCAAGATATATTAGTGTTTTTTTAGTGTTTAGAATTTTTCTTCCACTTTGACATTAGAGTAATTTGTGTATATCGTTAAAAAAAGAAGACAATTAAATCCATTTTAATCCCAATTTGTAAAACAACACAATGTGGAAAATGTCAAGGGGTGTGAATACTTTCTGAAGGCACTGTATACACACCATAGTTAATGATTTGGAGTTACTTTGGGGAGATTCCACCCCCCTTCTCACTTTCGTTTTTTCCTTCTTTTTTCTTTTGTTTTCACTCTCCCTTTCTCTTTCTTTAAAAAAGTATGTTTTTCTTGTAAAAGTGGTACTGTCACAATTTAAAGATTTTGCTAGTTTCAGGTCCTGTTTGGGTCTGTAGCAGCAGAGTGATCACAGTTCCAGGCTAAAATGGAATGTCCCTGTCTGGATGTCATCGTGGGTGAAAAGGAGTTTGGAGCACAACTATGGGAAGTGAAGTATATAGTTTACAGGAAGTGACATGACAGTTTAGAGAAATTCAAATGAGATGGGCTTGAATATGATAAAATAGCATTACATCAGCTTGTCTATCCCTGGGAGAAGGGAGAAGTCTTGGTTAGTAGTTTCAGGGTCAAATGCATTTCAGTTCAGTCAATTTAGAACATGCCTGATATCTTTGGAGGTTATGTATGAGGTCAAGCAATACCAAGCTTATGGGAGAAGTTGGGTAAGAGAGCTATGGCCAACTGATAATGTGCAATGTTGAAGTAAATGTTAACGTCATTTAGTAGGCGAGTTTCAGTGTACGCGTATGCAAGATCAAATCCATAGCTTGGTGATGTATGCAAAAGGGTTGGGCTCAATTCTGGAATTGACTCCAATTCAACTCATGAGGTGATTCTAACATGTATTGACTCAGGGGGTTGAACAGTTTTATATTAGTGCTTTATTTTTTAATTATTTATTTTTATTTTTACAAATGTTAGACATTTCCTTCCACTTTGACATTAGAGTATTTTGTGTAGATTGTTGACAAAAAAAGACAATTAAATCCACTTTAATCCCATCATGTAACACAACAAAATGTGGAAAAGTCAAGGGGCGTGAATATTTTCTGAAGGCAATTGTAACGTTCGTCGTCCTCCTCTAATGAGGAGTATGAAATGTCGGACCAATGCGCAGCGTGGTATGTGTTCATGACGTTTATTAACTGAACAACAAAATTCAAAATAACAACGTGAAATAAATGAAAACCGAAACAGTCCTAAAAGGTGCAGAAAACACTAGACAGAAAATAATCACCCACAACTCAAAAGTGAAACCAGGCTACCTAAATATGTTTCTCAATCAGGGACAACAATCAACAGCTGCCTCTGATTGAGAACCATACCAGGCCAAACACAGAAATCACGAAAAATAGAAAAAGGAACATAGACAACCCACCCAACTCACGTCCTGACCATACTAAAACAAAGACATAATAAAAGAACTAAGGTCAGAACGTGTCAGTACACCCCCCAAAGGTGCGAACTCCGGCCGCAAAACCTAAACCTATAGGGGAGGGTCTGGGTGGGTGTCTGTCGCGGTGGCGGCTCTGGCGCGGGACGTGGACCCCACTCCACCATAGTCCGTCTCTCCGTGGCCTCTTTAACGCGGCGACCCTCACTGCCGACCTCGGACTGGAGACCCAAGCCACGGGTCCCGAACGAACAGGAGATTCCGGCAGCACCGGAGTGAAGGGCGACACCGGCAGCTCCGGGCGACTCCGGCAGCTCAGGACAGACGGGCGACTCTGGCAGCGCTGGGCAGGCGGGAGCACCTGTAGGAAGGAGACGGAGAGACAGCCTGGTGCGGGGGGCTGCCATCGGAGGGCTGATGCTTGGAGGTGGCACCGGATAGACCGGACCGTGAAGGCGCACTGGAGCTCTCGAGCAACGAGCCTGCACAACCTTACCTGGTTGAAAGCTCCCCGTAGCCAGGCCAGTGCGGCGAGGTGGAATAGCCCGCACAGGACTGTGCTGGCTAACTGGGGACACCATGCGCAAGGCTGGTGACATGTACCCCGGCCCGAGGAGAAGCACTGTAGACCAGATGTGCTGAGCCGGCTTCATGGCACCTGGCTCGATGCCTACTCTAGCCCGGCCGATCCGAGGCGCTGCTATGTATCTCACCGGGCTATGCCTGCCAAGCGGGGACACTCTGCGCCTCACGGCATAACACGGTGCCTGCCCGGTCCTTCTCTATCCACAGTAAGCATGGGGAGTTGGCGCAGGTCTCCTACCTGACTTCGCCACACTTCCCGTGTGCCCCCCCCAATACATTTTTGGGGCTGCCTCTCGGGCGTCCAGCTGCGCTGCCGTGCTGCCTCCTCATACCGCCGCCTCTCAGCTTTCGCTGCCTCCAGCTCTGCCTTGGGATGACGATATTCCCCAGCCTGTGCCCAGGGTCCTTTGCCATCCAGGATCTCCTCCCATGTCCAGGATTCCTGAGATCGCTGCTGCTGCTGCCCGTTACCACACTGCTTGGTCCTTTGGTGGTGGGTGATTCTGTAACGTTCATCGTCCTCCTCTGATGAAGTGTATGAAATGTCGGACCAATGCGCAGCGTGGTATGTGTTCATGATGTTTATTAACTGAACAACAAAATACAAAATAACAACGTGAAATAAACGAAAACCGAAACAGTCCTGAAAGGAGCAGAAAACACTAGACAGAAAATAATCACCCACAACTCAAAAGTGAAACCTGGCAACCTAAATATGGTTCTCAATCAGGGACAACGATAAACAGCTGCCTCTGATTGAGAACCATATGCCAGGCCAAACACAGAAATCCCAAAACATGGAAAAAGGAACATAGACAACCCACCCAGCTCACGCCCTGACCATACTAAAACAAAGACATAATAAAAGAACTAAGGTCAGAACGTGACAGCAATGTAAGCTAATGAAAGAGCAATTACATTATTCAGATCACATCTCTAAGTTTTTTTGTGTTGATTTTCAAATTATGGAAAATATAGTATATTGGTTTTGTCCTGAAAATCAGTTGTTTCAACAATATTTTATATGTATCCATTTAACAATTTATTTTATGCTTAAGATCTATATTTGAGTGTCTTTCCAAAATGCTATTTATCCATTTTCAGAAATGTTGTTAAATCAGCTTTTATTGTTTCATCTTAAGAGTCTATTGGTTCAATCTAAATAACATAATAAAAAAATCCCCATCAGAATCTGTCAATTTCAACTAGAAATACAGTGCATTCTGACCGTTTTCAGACCCCTTTTTGTTACGTTACAGCCTTATTCTAAAATGGATTCATGTCCCCCCCCCATCAGTCTACACACAATACCCCATAATGACAAAGCAAAAACAGATAAAAAAACAAATGCCTTATTTACTAATTTACATAAGTATTCAGATCCTTTGCTATGGGACTCACAGTCATGAGCCGGCTACCACCAGCTTACTCAACCCTGCACCTTAGAAGCCTCATGTACATAGACATGAAATTACTGGTCAATTTAATAAGGAACACTGACTGGTCACTAATAATGTTTACGTACTGTTTTACTAATTTAATATGTATATGCTGTATTCTAGTCAATGCCATTCTATTCAACTATTGCTGTATATGTACTATATTATCTTACATATTCTACAGATATACCATATATTCTATCCGCATACTCTCCATAATGTTTATACCATCCCGTCACATATATACAGTACCAGTCAAAAGTTGGACACACCAACTCATTCCGGGGTTTTTCTTTATTTTTACTATTTTATACATAGAATAATAGTGAAGACAGCAACAAGATCTGTATGTAAAACATTTGCATTTTTCATTGAACTAAAATGGTGCCGGAAGAAATGGCAGCAGTTTTACGGGCGTCTAAACAAATGTGCTATTATATGATTTTTTTTGCTCGATTTGTAACTTATTTTGTACATAATGTTTCTTCCACCATATTTTACGGCAAAAAAGAGCTTCTGGATATCAGGATCAGGATCACTCACCTCGGATTAGACAAATATTTTTTTCTTCAACAAGCAGGAAGAACGGGATATACTGCAAACACCCGACAAGGCCGACATCCCCATTACTGGCCAGAGAAAGAGACGCAGGTACAGAGGACACAGAGCGGGGTGCCTCATAAGGATCTGGAGAAGGCGAGAGGGAATGCTGCCGTTACCGTCAATATTACTCACCAACGTACAATCATTGGACAATAAATTAGACGAGGTACAAATATCCTACCAGCGGGACATCAAAAGCTGTAGCGTCTTATGTTTCACGGAATCGCGGCTGAATGATGACATGGATATTCAGCTAGCAGGATATACGCTGCACCAGCAAGATAGAACAGCACACTCCGGAAAGACGAGGGGGGCGGTCTGTGTATATTTGTAAACAACAGCTGGTGCACGAAATCTAAGGAAGTCTCTAGATTTTTCTCGCTTGAAGTATGGTTTATCTTATGATAAACTGTAGACCACACTATTTGCCAAGAGAGTTTTCATCTATACTTTTCGTGGCTGTTTATTTACCACCACAGACGGTAGCTGGCACTAAGACCGCACTCAGTCAGCTGTATAAGGAAATAAGCCAACAGGAAAGCAGTAACCCAGAGGTGGCGCTCCTAGTGGCCGGGGACTCTAATGCAGGGAAATTTAAATCAGTTTAACCCAATTTCTATCAACATGTCAAATGCGCAACCAGAGGGAAAAAAATATAGATCGGCTGTACTCCACACACAGAGATGTGTACAAAGCTCTCCCTCTCCTTCCATTTGGTAAATCTGACCACAATTATTTTCCCCTGATTCCTGCTTACAAGCAAAAATTAAAGCAGGAAGCACCAGTGACTCGATCTATAAAATAGTGGTCAGATGAAACATAGACTGGAACATGTTCCGGGATTCTTCCGATGGCTTTGAGGAGTACATCACATCAGTCACTGGCTTTATCAATAAGTGCATTGATGAAGTCGTCCCCTCAGTGACTGTACGTACATACCCCAATCAAAATGCCATGCATTGAAGGCAACATTCACACTGAGCTAAAGGGTAGAGCTGCCGCTTTCAAGGTGCAGGACTCTAATTCTGAAGTTTATAAGAAATCCTGCTATGCCCTCCGATGAACCATCAAACAGGCAAGCACCAATACAGGGCTAAGATTGAATCATACTACACCGGTTCCGACGCTTGTCTTATGTGGCCGGGCTTGCAAACTATTACAGACTAGAAAGGGAAGCACAGCCGCGAGCTGCCCAGTGACACAAGCTTACAAGACGAGCTAAATCACTTCTATGCTCGCTTCGAGGCAAGCAACAATGAGGCATGCATGAGAGCATCAGCTGTTCCGGACGACTGTGGATCACCCTCTCCATAGCTGACGTGAGTAAGACCTTTAAACATTCACAAGGCAGAGGGGTCAGATGGATTACCAGGATGTGTGCTCCGGGCATGTGCTGACCAACTGGCAAGTGTCTTCACTGACATTTTCAACATGTCCCTGATTGAGTCTGTAATAACAACATGTTTCAAGCAGACTACCATAGTCCCTGTACCCAAGAACACTAAGGCAACCTGCCTAAATGACTACAGACCCATAGCACTCACGTCCGTAGCCATGAAGTGCTTTGAAAGGCTGTTAATGGCTCACATCAACACCATTATCCCAGAGGGCAAGACATCTGCCACACTGATCCTCAACACTGGACCCCCTCAGGGGGGCTTGCTCAGTCCCCTCCTGTACTCCCTGTTCACCCACGACTGCATGGCCAGGTACGACTCCAACACCATCATTAAGTTTGCAGACGACATAACAGTGGTAGGCCGACAACGACGAGACAGCCAATAGGGAGGAGGTCAGGGACCTGGCCGGGTGGTGCCAGAATAACAACATATCCCTCAACTTAACCAAGACTAAGGAGATGATTGTGGACTACAGGAAAAGGAGGACCGAGCACGCCCCCATTCTCATCGACGGAGCTGTAGTGGAGCAGGTTGAGAGCTTCAAGTTTCTTGGTGTCCACATCACCAACAAACTACAATGGGCCAAACACACCAAGACAGTCATGAAGAGGGCATGACAAAGCCTATTCCCCCTCAAGAAGCTTAAAAGATTTGACATGGGTCATCGGTACCGGAGCACAAGTCTAGGACCAAAAGGCTTCTCAACAGCTTATACTCCCAAGCCACAAGACTCCTGAACATGTCATCAATGACTACCTGGACTATTTGCATTGCCCCCACTCACTCCCAACACCTCTTTACACTGCGGCTACTCTCTGTTTACCATATATGCATAGTCACTTTAACTATACATTCATGTACATACTACCTCAATTAGCCAGACTAACCAGTGCTCCCGCACATTGGCCTCCCGGACTATCTGCATTGTGTCCTGCCACCCACCACCCGCCAACCCTTCTTTTACGCTACTGCTACTCTCTGTTTATCATATATGCATAGTCACTTTAACCATACCTACATGTACCTATTACCTAAATTAGCCAGACTAACCAGTGCTCCCGCACATTGGCCTCCCGGACTATCTGCATTGTGTCCTGCTACCCACCACCCGCCAACCCCTCTTTTACGCTACTGCTACTCTCTGTTTATCATATATGCATAGTCACATTAACCATACCTACATGTACCTATTACCTAAATTAGCCTGACTAACCAGTGCCTGTATATAGCCTTGCTACTATTATAGCCTCACTACTGTATATAGCCTTGCTACTATTATAGCCTCACTACTGTATATAGCCTTGCTACTATTATAGCCTTACTACTGTTATTATTCACTGTCTTTTTACTGTTGTTTTTTAATTTCCTACTTATCTATTGTTCATATTATATTATATTCTTTATATAAGAAGATATTATATTCTTTATATAAAAATTGCACTGTTGGTTAGGGCCTGTAAGTAAGCATTTCACTGTAAGGTCTACCTACACCTGTTGTAATCTGCACATGTGACAAATAAACTAATTTAGCAGATGCTGTTATCCAGATCGACTTACAGTAAGTGCATTCATCTTAAGAAAGCTGCGTGAGACAATCACATATCACAGTCAAATATATAGCAGGGGAGAAAGGGGTAATTGAGACACCTTTTTCTAGGAAACCATACTCAAAATGAATAATTTGACCCCAAATTTAGAAGAGGTCATCATTTCATCAAGGAAGAAACCACACGGGAAAAGTTAGGACCCCCAAAAATAATTTATTTTGTTACAGGTTACAAGATCCTGGTATCTAAACCAAAGTATGTCATTTTAAGATGGTTCTATACATCATTTCATGTCTCTATAAGCTTCAATATGATGTCCTAAATCCAACATGAAAGTGCATCCTTGTAGCTGTGTGGGCTAATACTGTCAAAATGTTTGCCTTGGGGTAAATTGAGCCAATGGTCAGCCAATGGCAAGATGAGCAAATGTAAGTGTTTTCTTCCCAGACGTAATGCAGGGCATTCTCACAGGCATATGAGGTAATAACAGGGCCTGGCCTATGTTGAAAGTGTTTAAAAAAAAGTACAAAGTGTTACGTATTAAGCCTGTGTTAAAACATGCTTAAAATGCTTAAAACATTAAAAAAAAGTGATTGTGTTGTATTTGGGAAGTAATGATAGATATGGTTTAAAAAGGTAGTGGTAATATTTATTCAGTATAGAAATGTGTAGGTTGCTTAACATACTGTGTTCTGCAGCTGAACTTACCCCATACCCCGGGACAGTTTTTTGGGGTATCTGTATTTACTTAACTATTTATGTTTGTTGAAAATGTTTACTTTTACATACACTACATTCCTATACATGTCAGAGTCTATCTAGAAGATAGCGAAGGAGTGAGGCGCAGGACACAGGTAAGAGTAAAAAAAAACACTGTATTTACTCTATCCAAGAACGGAACAAAAATCCTGTTATGTCAAACAAGGACAAAACAGGATAGAACTCCAACACACGAAAGACAATCACGCACAAACAGAAAGGGAAAGCAGAGGGTTAAATAAGGAACATAATTATGAGATGGGAACCAGGTGTGTAAACAGACAAAACAAAAGGAAAAATGAAACATGGATCGTGGCAGCTACAAACCCGGTGACGTGGACTTAGATGACTATATTTCCCTTGACTGAGTGATGAATGTAAAACAAATTGGCTCAACTTACCCCACTCTTCCCTCTACAAACATTCTATTCCAGCTAAACAATGGATATATAGCGTTTAACTAAAATAATCATTTGAATATATACCCAAAATCTATTAATAAAACATCTGAGAACAGTATTATATGAAGAAAAACAAACTCTTCATTTGTACAGACTACACCTAATATACTGTAGAATAGAAGAGACATTTGAATTTAACTGAATTCAATTCTACAGTATTTCCTTTAATTCAAATTTGAATTGCAATTCGATATCCTGTTTACTACTTCAATACACCCAACTGTAGTAAGCAAGCATCGTGGCCATGCTTTGACCAACTGAGACATTGGAACCAATTTGTACCTCAGAAATTGTCAGTGTGTCCCAACCTCTGTGGAGCAAAGTTCAGCGCCAGAGCTAGCTTTAGAGAAGTGGTTACTGTGTTGGATGAGACATCTCCACTGAGTCAACATGCACTGTGTAGGGTGAGGTAAGTCTAGCCACCAGCCACACACTGCCTTTATAAATGTAGGCTAGTTGGGGCCTCCCTTATGCAAAAATCACTGAAGCTGGAGACCCATATCTTCCTCACTAGCTTTAAGCACCAGCTGTCAGAGCAGCTCCCAGATCACTGCACCTGTAAACAGCCCATCCAACTACCTCATCCCCATACTGTATTTATTTATGTATTTATTTATCTTGCTCCTTTGCACCCCAGTATCTTCACTTGCACATTAATCTTCTGCACATCTACCATTCCAGTGTTTAATTGCTATATTTTAATTACCTTGCCACCATGGCCTATGTATTGCCTTACCTCCCTTATCGTACCTCATTTGCACACACTGTATATATATTTTTATTTTTCTACTGTATTATTGACTGTATGTTTGTTTATTCTATGTGTAACTCTGTGTTGTTGTATGTGTCGAACTGCTGTGTTTTATTTTAGCCAGGTCGCAGTTATAAATGAGAATTTGTTCTCAACTAGCCTACCTGGTTAAATAAAGGTGAAGTTAAAAATACATTTAAAAAATCTAAATAAATATGCTCTACCCCCTAGGTACTTTCTGATGATATAAAGGCACTTAATTAACACCCATAAGTGTGTTAGAATTTGGCATTAGAAGCTGACAGTAAACATTAAATGTCATTGTTCTTAACAAAAAGGTATTTTAAGACTTTCCATCGGAGCTACATTACAGACTGCATGTGTAAATGGAGGGAGGATGTGTGTCGTATCTCGCAGATCTCATGTGGTTTGGCTTTCCACCCAGATAGTAAAGGTGTTTGAGATTTGCTGTGGCCAGATGTAGCTGCAGATAACCCTGGTCTTTTTCTATCTCCACTGAAAGCAGCCTTTTGTCAGCTCCCACTTAAATATTTGATACGCGTGAACATTTCATGTTTTATGTTTAGTAATGCAGAGTGATGTATACGGCCCACCTTAGATAGAGCAAATGGACACAATGTTCCTGCAGTCTCATTTTGATGAGAGAGGGGACACAATTTTCAAAAGGAGGATGAGGTCGTACTCATTGTTTTGTTTTCTCACCTACAGACAGGAAAGACGCTTGCACGCTTCCCCCTTCTTTCAGCTGTCTGCAGAACTAGAGCAGGATATTAACATCATGAAACTGCACATATTTCCAAACCACTAAACAGCAAAAGCCCCCTTCCTATACAGAAACCACAGAGAAACAGCTACAGCATCATCATCTCTTCCCCCACAGACAAGTGAATATGACTGTGTAAGAGATTTACTGTAAACTGGACGGACATTTGAGTATTCATCTAATAGATAATGAATGATAAAAAAAACATAAGATCAGTCCATAAACAAACGTAATGTATGTCAGTCACGTTAATCTTATTTGTTTTTCAGACAGGGTCGACCAGGATGCACAAACAGTGTGCGCCTGCGTGTGTGTGCCAGTGCGGCTGTTGTCTCTGTGGTGTATGATTAGCATGAGTATGCTTGTTCCTGTGCACATGTTTGTAATGCCTTAGCTTCGTGTCCACAACGCTGTACAACCCTAACCCAAGCCATAACCCCAACCCTAACCCAAGCCATAACCCCAACCCTAACCCAAGCCATAACCCCAACCCTTACAAAAGCCTGCACATACTTCAGGTTATGGATTGATCACCACTGATGTAACGGGAGTTTTGCCTGCATATTTAGGGCTCAATTCAATTCAACCCGCATTGCAGTATTTAAGCAGTATACCTATTTTTTCAACAGTCAAATTAACTCACAGACCGGTCTTGGTTACTGTATAAAAACCTACAGCTTCTACCAGAGTGACCCCCTCACATACTTTCACTTTTCAGAATTAGGTAGTAAGTGGGAACAGGATTAATATTGTAAATAAAGACACTGCCTAAACATTGCTATGGAGGGTTTGAATGAATCCCAGCCTTAGGGCTCTAATCAGTCTGTATCGCTGAAGCATTACAGATTGCCCTCTAGCAATGTAAAGGTCATTTCAGATTGAACTGACCTATGCAGCGTTTACGATGAATTTAGTCTCTGTAACATTGCCTTTAAATTTCAATCACGCTGTAATGCTGAATTTCCCCCGATATGCATTTGAATGGAGCCCTAAGAGAAATCCCATGCAGCCTTGTTTACAAGTTCAGACACTGGAATGTGAGATGTAATCCACAGCTCGATTAGGCTGACAGAAATCCTCATTATTTAGTTGAATGATTTTCAATTTGAGCGTAACTATTTCTATATAGCCTACACTCTCATTCTCATTCTGACCTATCTGGAGATGGGGCGGGTGTGACTTCATGACCATGATCAAGAGCAGCTGCTCCCCAATTTTACACCTCCAATGCAGTTACTCCTGCACCCCAGACACTGCCAACCCATCAGCTCCCCGGGTGTCTGCTATCGCCGGTTAACGCTTCATCTGATTGAATCTAGGGGCTCTATTTAATCACTGAAATTTGACTGCATGAACTTTACAACAACCATGTGATCGAAGGTCATGAAGTTCCGAATCAAATCAAATTGTATTGGTCACATACACATGGTTAGCAGATGGTATTGCGAGTGTAGTGAAGTGATTGTGCTTCTAGTTCTGACAGTGCAGCAATATCTAACATGTAATCTAACAATTTCACAACAAATACCTAATACACATAAATCTAAGTAAAGGAAATGAATAAGAATATATACATATAAATATATGGATGAGCAATGGCAAGGCAGCATAGTCAAGATGCAAAATATAAAATACAATATAAAATACAGTATATAGATATGAGATGAGTGATGCAAGATATGTAAACATTATTAAAGTGACATTATTAAAGTGACTAGTGATCCATTTATTAAAGTGGCCAATGACTTCAAGTCTGTATGTAGGAAGCACCCTTGTGGGGCCCCAGTGTTGAGGATCAGCGAAGTATAGGTGTCGTTTCCTACCTTCACCACCTGGTGGCAGTCCATCAGGAAGTCCAAGGACCCAGTTGCACAGGGCGGGATTGAGACCCAGGGCCTCAAGCTTATTGATGAGCTTGGAGGGTGCTATGGTGTTGAATGCTGAGCTGTAGTCAATGAACAGCATTCTTACATCGACTGCAGTCCACTTCAATATTCTGCATTTGCACCTCACCAGCTGTCACCTGCATTGTGGAAGGCACTCTTTGTCAACCAATCATCAGTGTTTTCGTTTGACTGCAACGTGACCAAAGACATGACTAAACAGGAAGCAACTTTGGCTCAATTCTTATGGATGCAGTGGATATGTACAAATTAATGTGATATTTAAGTCTCTCTCTCCCCAAGTACAATGTTCACATATATATTTACAGTTTGTGAGTGTGTGATATGGGGGTTAGAGACATGTTTACTTGCTTACAGAGCTGCAAGATGAACTGCCCCTCTCTACCTTCAGGTTATGCTCAAACACTACACCCCAACAACTCTGGTCTCTTGGTCCTACCACCCCTATGGGGTGCAGCTCCGACTCAGCCCAGTCCAAGCTCTTCTCTGTCCTGGCGCTCCAATGGGTGGAACCAGCTTCTCCCTGAAACTAGGACAGCAGAGTTGCTGCCCCGTAGGGCTGGGCAGTATCTAGATTTTCATATCGTCATACTTTCCTATATACAGTATATACGGTATTACTGGCTTAGTGCACGAGGGGGCGCCAAACAAAGCGCAAAAAACCAATTGGTTGTCTATTACCAGAATGCTAACATAATTAGCACAAGTAATAGTGAATTTCAATGGAAGCTTTTAGCTAAATATGCTAATGAGCACTGATGAAAATAAACAAATTGCAAAGATAGGCAATCCAGCTCATAAAGTTATACATATAAGTAGGAGCTACCGAATGCCATTTGTTTTAGGTGAGTTTGGACATTTACAAGCAAATGTGAATGAGATGTTGTGCAAATGAACAAAGTTTTGATGCATGCTTGTCTGAAAGAAGAACCGTACTGGTTCTGCAGCAGCATGTGTAGGCTACATGCTGTGTGGAGTCTGGAGTCGCTAGGGCAATGGACCTGCCTGCTCTGCTTGGAGAAGCGGGAGGGGAGAAAAAATGCAAGGAAACGAACATAGTGGCAGCTGTACAAATAACTAATCCAAAGGGCTTTGACTTCTCAAACACGGCAGGAAGCTAAGACAATATGATATCCAGTCAATTTATTAATTCAGGCACTTACTTGGATTAAATAACAAATTCAATTTAGGGGTTGAGTTAATGCACAATTCTGCGTTTTTCACGCAGGAAAAAAAATATAAAACACATACGAGATGTCTTGCTGCATTTGTTGTCATGCCGGTGAAAGAGGACCCAAAAGCGACTTGGCGAAAACAGAGTCTTTAATCCAGTAAAGTAAATACAATCAAAAAACACAACTTTCACTCGAAATGACGAGGACAAACTGGAGACTCGATCTTGAACAGCAGGTGAACAGCAGGTTGCCTCGGGAAGGCACTTGAACCAAACAGACTCAGACACCTGCTCACCACGCAGCATCTGAGGAAAACACGACACGACAGGGCGATACACAAACACAGCACGGTGAATTCTAGACAAGGAACCGACAGGGCAGAAACGAATAACAAGGAGAGAAATAGGGACTCTAATCAGGGAAAAGGATCGGGAACAGGTGTGGGAAGACTAAATGATTGATTAGGGGAATAGGAACAGCTGGGAGCAGGAACGGAACGATAGAGAGAAGAGAGAGCGGGAGAGTGAGAGAGGGAGGGGGAGAGAGAGGGATAGAAAGAGGGAAAGAACCTAATAAGACCAGCAGAGGGAAACGAATAGAAGGAGAAGAACAGGGACAAGGCATGATAATCAATGACAAAACATGACAGTACCCCCCACTCACCGAGCGCTCCTGGCGCACTCGAGGAGGAATCCTGGCGGCAACGGAGGAAATCATCAATGAGTGAACGGTCCAGCACGTCCCGAGACGGAACCCAACTCCTCTCCTCAGGACCGTAACCCTCCCAATCCACTAAGTATTGGTGACCCCGTCCCCGAGAACGCATGTCCATGATCTTATGTACCTTGTAAATAGGTGCGCTCTCGACAAGGACGGGAGGGGGAGGGAAGACGAACGGGAGTGCGAAGAAAGGGCTTGACACAGGAGACATGGAAGACAGGATGGACGCGACGAAGATGTCGCGGAAGAAGCAGTCGCACAGCGACAGGATTGACGACCTGGGAGACACGGAACGGACCAATGAACCATGGAGTCAACTTACGAGAAGCTGTCGTAAGAGGAAGGTTGCGAGTGGAAAGCCACACTCTCTGGCCGCAACAATACCTTGGACTCTTAATCCTGCGTTTATTGGCGGCTCTCACAGTCTGTGCCCTGTAACGGCAAAGTGCAGACCTCACCCTCCTCCAGGTGCGCTCACTGAGCGGAGGGAACGCTGACTCGGCAAGCTGGGATGAGAACAGAGGAGGCTGGTAACCCAGACTACTCTGAAACGGAGATAACCCGGTAGCAGACGAAGGAAGCGAATTGTGAGCGTATTCTGCCCAGGGGAGCTGTTCTGCCCAAGACGCAGGGTTTCTGAAAGAAAGGCTGCGTAGTATGCGACCAATCGTCTGATTGGCCCTCTCTGCTTGACCGTTAGACTGGGGATGAAACCCGGAAGAGAGACTGACGGACGCACCAATCAAACGACAGAACTCCCTCCAAAACTGTGACGTGAATTGCGGGCCTCTGTCTGAAACGGCGTCTAACGGGAGGCCATGAATTCTGAATACATTCTCGATAATGATTTGTGCCGTCTCCTTAGCGGAAGGAAGTTTAGCGAGGGGAATGAAATGTGCCGCCTTAGAGAACCTATCGACAACCGTAAGAATCACAGTCTTCCCCGCAGACAAAGGCAGACCGGTAATGAAGTCTAGGGCGATGTGAGACCATGGTCGAGAAGGAATGGGTAGCGGTCTGAGACGACCGGCAGGAGGAGAGTTACCCGACTTAGTCTGCGCGCAGTCCGAACAAGCAGCCACGAAACGGCGCGTGTCACGCTCCTGAGTCGGCCACCAAAAGCGCTGGCGAATAGACGCAAGAGTGCCTCGAACACCGGGATGACCAGCTAACTTGGCAGAGTGAGCCCACTGAAGAACAGCCAGACGAGTGGAAACAGGAACGAAAAGGAGGTTACTAGGACAAGCGCGCGGCGACGCAGTGTGCGTGAGTGCTTGCTTAACCTGTCTTTCAATTCCCCAGACTGTTAACCCGACAACACGCCCATAAGGAAGAATCCCCTCGGGATCAGTAGAAGCCACAGAAGAACTAAACAGACGGGATAAGGCATCAGGCTTGGTGTTCTTGCTACCCGGACGGTAAGAAATCACAAACTCGAAACGAGCGAAAAACAACGCCCAACGAGCTTGACGGGCATTAAGTCGTTTGGCAGAACGGATGTACTCAAGGTTCTTATGGTCTGTCCAAACGACAAAAGGAACGGTCGCCCCCTCCACCACTGTCGCCATTCGCCTAGGGCTAAGCGGATGGCGAGCAGTTCACGGTTACCCACATCATAGTTGCGCTCAGATGGCGACAGGCGATGAGAAAAATAAGCGCAAGGATGAACCTTATCGTCAGACTGGAAGCGCTGGGATAGAATGGCTCCCACGCCTACCTCTGAAGGCCAACTCGACAATGAATTGTCTAGTGACGTCAGGAGTAACGAGGATAGGAGCGGACGTAAAACGTTCTTTTAGAAGATCAAAAGCTCCCTGGGCGGAACC
Source organism: Oncorhynchus gorbuscha (assembly GCF_021184085.1). NCBI lineage: Eukaryota > Metazoa > Chordata > Actinopteri > Salmoniformes > Salmonidae > Oncorhynchus > Oncorhynchus gorbuscha. The sequence goes on from NC_060185.1 coordinate 61,326,053, forward strand.
GGACCACTTAAAACACGTCTTGACAGAAGTAAGAGCTGTGAGAGGGGCAGCAACTTGACCGAAATTGAATGAAACGCCGATAGAAATTAGCGAAACCTAAAAAGCGCTGCAACTCGACACGTGACCTTGGAACGGGCCAATCACTGACAGCTTGGACCTTAGCGGAATCCATCTGAATGCCTTCAGCGGAAATAACGGAACCGAGAAAAGTAACGGAGGAGACATGAAAAGAGCACTTCTCAGCCTTTACGTAGAGACAATTCTCTAAAAGGCGCTGTAGAACACGTCGAACGTGCTGAACATGAATCTCGAGTGACGGAGAAAAATCAGGATATCGTCAAGATAGACAAAAACAAAGATGTTCAGCATGTCTCTCAGAACATCATTAACTAATGCCTGAAAAACAGCTGGCGCATTGGCGAGACCGAACGGCAGAACCCGGTACTCAAAATGCCCTAACGGAGTGTTAAACGCCGTTTTCCACTCGTCCCCCTCTGATGCGCACGAGATGGTAAGCGTTACGAAGGTCCAATTTAGTAAAGCACCTGGCTCCCTGCAGAATCTCGAAGGCTGATGACATAAGGGAAGCGGATAACGATTCTTAACCGTTATGTCATTCAGCCCTCGATAATCCACGCAGGGGCGCAGAGTACCGTCCTTCTTCTTAACAAAAAAGAACCCCGCCCCGGCCAGAGAGGAAGAAGGCACTATGGTACCGGCGTCAAGAGACACAGACAAATAATCCTCGAGAGCCTTACGTTCGGGAGCCGACAGAGAGTATAGTCTACCCCGAGGAGGAGTGGTCCCCGGAAGGAGATCAATACTACAATCATACGACCGGTGAGGAGGAAGGGAGTTGGCTCGGGACCGACTGAAGACCGTGCGCAGATCATGATATTCCTCCGGCACTCCTGTCAAATCGCCAGGTTCCTCCTGAGAAGTAGGGACAGAAGAAACGGGAGGGATGGCAGACAGTAAACACTTCACATGACAAGAAACGTTCCAGGATAGGATAGAATTACTAGACCAATTAATAGAAGGATTATGACATACTAGCCAGGGATGACCCAAAACAACAGGTGTAAACGGTGAACGGAAAATCAAAAAAGAAATAGTCTCACTGTGGTTACCAGATACTGTGAGGGTTAAAGGTAGTGTCTCAAATCTGATACTGGGAAGATGACTACCATCTAAGGCGAACATGGGCGTAGGCTTCTCTAACTCTCTGAAAGGAATGTCATGTTTCCGAACCCATGCTTCGTCCATGAAACAACCCTCAGCCCCAGAGTCTATCAAGGCACTACATGTAGCACCCGAACCGGTCCAGCGTAGATGGACCGACAAAGTAGTACAGGATTTTGATGGAGAGACTTGAGTAGTTGCGCTCACCTGTAGCCCTCCGCTTACAGATGAGCTCTGGCTTTTACTGGACATGAATTAACAAAATGTCCAGCAACTCCGCAATAGAGGCACAGGCGGTTGGTGATCCTCCGTTCCCTCTCCTTAGTCGAGATGCGAATCCCTCCCAGCTGCATGGGCTCAGTCTCTGAGCCAGAGGAGGGAGATGGTTGCGATGCGGAGCAGGGAAACACCGTTGATGCGAGCTCTCTTCCACGAGCCCGGTGACGAAGATCTACCCGTCGTTCTATGCGGATGGCGAGAGCAATCAAAGAGTCCACATCTGAAGGAACCTCCCGGGAGAGAATCTCATCCTTAACCACTGCGTGGAGTCCCTCCAGAAAACGAGCGAGCAGCGCCGGCTCGTTCCACTCACTAGAGGCAGCAAGAGTGCGAAACTCAATAGAATAATCCGTTATGGACCGTTCACCTTGGCATAAGGAAGCCAGGGCCCTAGAAGCCTCCCTACCAAAAACTGAACGGTCAAAAACCCGAATCATCTCCTCTTTAAAGTTCTGGAACTTGTTAGAGCAATCAGCCCTTGCCTCCCAGATAGCTGTGCCCCATTCTCGAGCCCGGCCAGTAAGGAGTGAAATGACGTAAGCAACCCGAGCTCTCTCTAGAGTATGTGTTGGGTTGGAGAGAGAACACAATCTCACACTGCGTGAGAAAGGAGCGGCACTCAGTGGGCTGCCCGGAGTAGCAAGGTGGGTTATTAACCCTAGGTTCTGGAGGCTCGGCAGGCCAGGAAGTAACAGGTGGCACGAGACGTAGACTCTGGAACTGTCCAGAGAGGTCGGAAACCTGAGCGGCCAGGTTCTCCACGGCATGGCGAGCAGCAGACAATTCCTGCTCGTGTCTGCCGAGCATGGCTCCTTGGATCTCGACGGCAGTGTAACGAGCGTCTGAAGTCGCTGGGTCCATTCCTTGGTCGGTTCCTTCTGTCATGCCGGTGAAAGAGGACCCAAAAGCGACTTGGCGAAAACAGAGTCTTTAATCCAGTAAAGTAAATACAATCAAAAAACACAACTTTCACTCGAAATGACGAGGACAAACTGGAGACTCGATCTTGAACAGCAGGTGAACAGCAGGTTGCCTCGGGAAGGCACTTGAACCAAACAGACTCAGACACCTGCTCACCACGCAGCATCTGAGGAAAACACGACACGACAGGGCGATACACAAACACAGCACGGTGAATTCTAGACAAGGAACCGACAGGGCAGAAACGAATAACAAGGAGAGAAATAGGGACTCTAATCAGGGAAAAGGATCGGGAACAGGTGTGGGAAGACTAAATGATTGATTAGGGGAATAGGAACAGCTGGGAGCAGGAACGGAACGATAGAGAGAAGAGAGAGCGGGAGAGTGAGAGAGGGAGGGGGAGAGAGAGGGATAGAAAGAGGGAAAGAACCTAATAAGACCAGCAGAGGGAAACGAATAGAAGGAGAAGAACAGGGACAAGGCATGATACTCAATGACAAAACATGACATTTGTATTAAACGCAGATGTAAAATGCTTCTAATTGTAATATCTGCTCAGCATCAGACACATTTCATGCTTCAGTTGCACTTCTCCACTCAGATGAAAATTCACAAATGTACATTCTATCAGGAGAGCGCTCTGACTGATGTGTAACCAGCCAACTCTTCTCTGTAAAATGCAATATTAACATGAGGAAATGTAGTTGGCTACATTCTTTCTTTTAGAAATATGATGGACATTAATAGTTTTAATGCCGTTTTGTGTTGCACTAATGTATTTTTTTGCGAAGGAAAATTATATTTGCTGTTACGGATACCAGTATCCTGTGTGTGTATCCTGTGTGTGTGGGGTGTGTGTGTGTGTGTGTATCCTGTGTTCTTTTCTCTCCTTCTCCCCTCACAGGTGAAAATCATCACTACCCAATCAGTCACCAATCCAATCATCAATCAGAAGACACACCTCCTCCTGTTTCCTACCCTATCACAGTTCCTTTCCCTTGGTTTAAAAACCCTGTCAGTTGTTTGCTCTAGAGCTCAATCTCTCTGTAAATGCCATGTTTGTAGATCTCTGTGTTTTACTCTCTCTTTGTGTATTAACCTTGCTTTTGTTTGAGCACCTCCATAGCACTTTGTCATCACCTTTGAGTATTGTTTTGGTTATGGTGTTTGTGTTTGATTCCTGGTGGGGAAACCAAGACAAGTTGCCCATGGGCATACACTACCTGTAGGTAGACTTTGTTAAATACACTAGTTAGAACTGGGTGGACCACCCACTGTATTTTTGGTTAGTTAGCTGTTGTTAAAGTAGGCTAGTCTAGCTTAGGGGTGTTTTTGATTTTTTATTGTTTCTTTCCTTGGGTCCAGCTCAGCCCCTTTTCCTGCCCCCCCCCCCCCCCCCCATTACCGTGTGTTTATTAATAAACCATGAGTTTGATGGTAGATTTCAGTAGTTGTGGTTATTTTGTTCTCACTTTTACTTTGTCACAATTATAATTTGCATGAGTTATGTTACGGGTCTCATTACCACCCCCACCCCCTAGACTGTCGGGCCAACGGGGATTCGTAAATTAAGTGGGGGCTCGTCCGGGATCTGTCATAACAGACACCATGCCGCTCATGTAGCTTGTGATAGTGGTATAGTTCAGTGTTGAGCGTCATAGCTGAAGTAGCATTAGTGTTTGTTATATTCTGTGAAGTAGTTAAGATGGCTACTTTTGATTTGAAATCCTTTTTGGATAACCCTTTGTGGGAGGTTTTTGATAAATGTCGTAGAGTTGATTTAATGACCTTGGCTGACCATTATTCAGTATCGATTCCGCAAATGTATTGTTGGAAGAGCAGGTGCTTGTGTTACCGCTGCCTGAGCCTACTACCCCTGTAGGGGATGTTGCTGCTCCTGTAAGCCCATTGGTGTCTGATAATGAGGGCGAGGCTAAAACACCAGCCACATTGTCCCGTTTTGATCCACTCTCCCCACTGTCAAACGGTGATGCCAGGAGGGATGTCCGTTTAGCACAGTTCCAACTGGAGGCGGAAGAGAGCCCAAATTAGGCGAGAGACTCTCCAGTTGGAGATGTGTAAAATTGAGGCAGATAAAGAACAGTGGCAGATGACGTTTAAAATGCGCCAGATGGAACTGGAGGCAGAGACAGCGAGACAAGCCTCCGGTCCTGCTGTCACTGTTAGTGAGTCGTCCTCACCTGCTGTGTCCTCAAGCACGTTTGTCATTAGTAGGCAGATTGCCTTAGTACCTTTGTTCAGAGAGTCGGAGGTTGACTCCTATTTTTGTGAATTTGAGTGTATTAGCCGTAGCATTGAAATGGCTTGAAGAGGTATGGTGTCTATTACTTCAGTGTAAATTAACTGGTAAAGCCCAAGAGGTTTTGTCAGCGCTACCTCTGGAGGACAGTTTGAATTATGACGTGGTCAAAGCTACTGTTTTTCGTGCCTATGGGCTTGTGCCTGAGGCATACCGACAGAGATTTAGGTCTCATAGAAAGTCTTCTCGTAAGACTTATGTGGAATTTGCTAGAGATAAGGGAAATCTGTTTGATAAATGGCATGCTGCTAGTAAGGTAACTGATTTCAACTCTCTCCGGGAGTTAATCTTGTTGGAAGAGTTGAAACATTGCTTACCCAAACGCATTGTAGTTGACCTAAACGAACAGACGCTCCCTGGCAGAAGCGTCTGTGTTGGCAGACGAGTTTGTGTTGGCGCACGAGTGTGTTTTCGGCTCAAACTGAGAGTAGAGCAACTGAGTTTCCTGCCTTTAGCCCTAGTCGGCCAGCAGTAGTATATCAAGCATGCCAGAAGAATGAGCGTTCCTGTTTCTATTGTCAAAGTGGGATATATGATTAATGATTGCTTCCTGCTTAAACGCAAACAAGGGATGCCTCTTCGTGCCAAGCCGCCAACAGGTGTTGCTCTAATTTGTACGGTTGTGAGGTCTGTAACAAAACAGGTGCCTCAGGGTAACTGTAGTTTGAAAGTCTCAGTCCCCGACCGCAGTTATGAACCATTCATTTCCGAGGGGTTTGTGTCCCTAACGAATGACAAAGCGTCTCAGCGTCCGGTTAAAATTCTTAGAGATACTGGTGCGGCGCAGGCGTTTATATTGTCTGATGTGTTGCCCTTATCTGACGATACATACTGTGGTTCCAGTGTGTTAGTGCAGGGTATTGAAATGGGTTTTGTGCCATTGCACTTTGTGACGGTACACTCTGAGTTAATCAGTGGAATATTCAGAGTGGGGGTACGTCCAAAGTTGCCAGTGAAAGGTGTGACCTTTATAATGGGTAACTATATTGCCGGAGGAAAGGTAGTACCCGTATTGGAAGTATTGGATAAAAGTGACCACTCTCTCTCGAATGAGCTGGCACAGAGTTATCCACATGTGTTCCCCACTTGTGCTGTCACTCGTGCTCAGGCACGACAAGAGGGTGACGTGATAGATTTGTCGAACACTGTTCTGTTCAAAGAGGTTGATTAAAGAGGATGGATTGTGTGATACCTCTGAGAAGCTGATCACCTCTGACAAACAGCCCAGGAAAGAATCAAAGAACGTTGAACTTTTTGCTGATGCAATACAGTTACCAGTCACTCGTGAGCAGCTGATTGCTAACCAAAAGGTTGACAACAAGCTTGCTAAATGTTTTTCTAGTGTTGTCTCATTGGAAGATGTGAAGAAGAAGAACGTGGCTTACTTCATTGATGGTAATCTCCTCATGCGTAAATGGAAATCCCATGTTGACGCGTGTGGAGATTGGAATGCTGTTTACCAAATAGTGATTCCGACAGCCTTTCGAAAAAACTGTATTATCCCTCGCTCATGATCACCAGTGGTCTGGTCATTTAGGAATTACAAAGACTTATGATCGGATCCTTCGACATTTCTTTTGGCCGGGTTTAAAACAAGATGTGGCTCAGTTCTGTCGGACATGCCACACATGTCAGATAACAGGAAAACCAAATCAGGTTATTCCTCCCGACAAAATCGGGTAACCAGTTATTGTTAACGATAATGTGTATGGCTACAAGATACCCCGAGGCCATTCCTCTGCGAAGGATTACAGCCCCGGTAGTGAGTAAAGCCTTAATAAAATTATTCACGACATTCGGGTTACCTAAGGTGGTACAAAGCGATCAAGGTACCAATTTCCTATCCAAGCTCTTCAAGCAGGTGTTAAAATCCTTATCAATTACGCACCGTGTGTCAAGCGCCTATCACCCAGAGTCTCAGGGTGCGCTTGAAAGATGGCATCAGACACTGAAGTCTATGCTACGTAGATATTGTTTGGAATCTGAGAAAGATTGGGATGAGGGAGTTCCTCTAGTTTTGTTTGCTGCTCGTGAAACTGTGCAGGAGTCCCTAGGTTTCAGCCCGGCTGAACTAGTGTTTGGTCACACAGTGAGAGGACCAATGAAAGTCCTTAGAGAACAGTTATTTTCCCAAGAATTGTGTACAGGAGATGAGAATGTGTTGTACTACGTTAGTCGCTTTCGTGAGCGCCTACACCAAGCTTGTGCTCTCGCAAAGGCAGCTCTGTCTTCCTCACAGAGGAGCATGAAAAGACACTATGATAAAGAGGCTGTTTCTCGCCCACTACAGCCAGGTGACCAAGTACTGGTGTTATTACCTGTTCCAGGATCTTCACTGTCAGCTCGTTTCTCTGGTCCTTATTTAATTGAAAAGAAAATAACTGAAACTGACTATGTGTGTGTCCCGTGGAGATTATAAGGGTACATGGCCATTAAGGCCAGATTGTTCCTCAAGATTCAAAACGGTAACAGATGACCAGCAATGTCAACAAAATAATCAGTGGTTATAGAGGGTGCTACTGGTCAGTACTTAAGGAGTAAATGTCATTTGGCTTTTCATATAGAGAGAGAGAGAGATTCAGGACAAGGTAGCGCGTAGGTTGAACAGGTCAGGGTTCCATAGCTGTAGGCAGAACAGTTAAAATTGGAGCAGCAGCATGACCAGGTGGACTGGGGATAGCCAGGAGTCATCAGGCCAGGTAGTCCCAAGGCATGGTCCTAGGGCTCAGGTCCTCCAGGAGGGGAGAGAGGGAGAGTTACAGGGAGCATGTGCCTTTTGCTCGGAAAATATTTAGAAACCTGACTTTTACCACAATTTCTTACGTTACAGCCTTATTCTAAAAAAAATATTTTTATCTCAACATTCTACACACAATAACCCATAATGACAAAGTGAAAACAGGTTTTTAGAAATGTTTGCAAATGTATTAAAATACAAAACAGAAATACCTTATTTATATAAGTATTCAGACCCTTTGCTATGAGAATTGAAATTGAGCTCAGGTGCATCCTGTTTCCATTGATCATCCTTGAAATGTATCTACAACTTGATTGGAGTCCACCTATGGTAAATTAAATTGATTGGACATGCTTTGGAAAGGCACACACCTGTCTCAGGGGCGAGAATCTGATATCAACTTTGGAGGGGACAATTACATAACATTTTCTCAAGAGCAATTCCTGAGTGGGACACCAAAATTAGTGCTGTAACACACAGCCTATGTTGTAATGTGTTAATTGGGGCAGCAGCGTAGCCTAGTGGTTAGCGCGTTGGACTAATACCCGAAAGGTTGTAAGATCAAATCCCCGAGCTGACAAAATACAAAATCTGTACAAAGCAATTAACCCACTGTTCATAAGCTGTCATTGAAAATAAGAATTTGTTCTTAACTGACTTGCCTGGTTAAATAAAAATGTATATTGAGGAACCATAATTACTACTACCTGATAATTGATAGGTACAGTAGTTAACTGAAAGGATGTTTAAATCATTATAATACTACTAATAATAGTTATAGCAGTTTTCCTTATCAGTACTGTATGTATGCAGGTATTTGTATTTACAACCAGCAATACTCACGTCACCCCGCTCCTCCGCTCTCTCCACTGGCTTCCAGTTGAAGCTCGCATCCGCTACAAGACCATGGTGCTTGCCTACGGAGCTGTGAGGGGAACGGCACCTCAGTACCTCCAGGCTCTGATCAGGCCCTACACCCAAACAAGGGCACTGCGTTCATCCACCTCTGGCCTGCTCGCCTCCCTACCACTGAGGAAGTACAGCTCCCGCTCAGCCCAGTCAAAACTGTTCGCTGCTCTGGCCCCCCAATGGTGGAACATTTACATTACATTTACATTTAAGTCATTTAGCAGACGCTCTTATCCAGAGCGACTTACAAATTGGTGCATTCACCTTATGACATCCAGTGGAACAGCCACTTTACAATAGTGCATCTACATATTTTAAAGGGGGGGGGTGAGAAGGATTACTTTATCCTATCCTAGGTATTCCTTAAAGAGGTGGGGTTTCAGGTGTCTCCGGAAGGTGGTGATTGATTCCGCTGTCCCGTCGTGAGGGAGTTTGTTCCACCATTGGGGAGCCCAGCGAACAGTTTTGACTGGGCTGAGCGGGAACTGTACTTCCTCAGTGGTAGGGAGGCGAGCAGGCCAGAGGTGGATAGTGCCCTTATTTGGGTGTAGGGCCTGATCAGAGCCTGGAGGTACTGAGGTGCCGTTCCCCTCACAGCTCCGTAGGCAAGCACCATGGTCTTGTAGCGGATGCGAGCTTCAACTGGAAGCCAGTGGAGAGAGTGGAGGAGCGGGGTGACGTGAGAGAACTTGGGAAGGTTGAACACCAGACGGGCTGCGGCGTTCTGGAACAAACTCCCTCACGACACCAGGACAGTGGAGTCAATCACCACCTTCCGGAGACACCTGAAACCCCACCTATTTAAGGAATACCTAGGATAGGATAAGTAATCCCTCTCACCCCCCCCCTTTAAGATTTAGATGCACTATTGTAAAGTGACTGTTCCACTGGATGTCATAAGGTGAATGCACCAATTTGTAAGTCGCTCTGGATAAGAGCGTCTGCTAAATGACTTAAATGTAATGTAATGTACCAAGAAAGGCCAGTAGGTGGCAATGGTACTGTACACTGTGTATGGGGAACAAGGAACATGGTGTGATCTCATCTAAAATAATCTCCGTTGAGAACCATCACAAAGTTGGTCTCCATATTGAATTGACCTTTTCATTTGACTTTTTCTGATACATTTATATAGTCATTAAATATGTGCCCCTGGCCTGAGTGTAATACAATAGCTTTACAAGAACAAAACGCTCAAATAAGTACAGTTCTAAAAGCGAAATAACTGCTTTAATGAATAACTCAAATAAATCAACCAAAATATCCTTCAAAAATGTTTAGTCAGTGTCTCAACTCTTCAAACAGCATCTATGGACAAGTATGTCACACGTAGGCCATTTAAAATAAAATAACATAAAATAAATAATTAGTAAGTGTACTGCCATGTACTAAAAACTGAAAACTACTAAACAAAAGAACAAATGTTATACTATACACCAAGGGTTCTCAGTCAGGGGACTGTGGACCCCTAGGGGTCCCTGGTGTAATTGCAAGGGGTCCGTGAAACAAAAAAAGCATAATGAATGTATTAACCACCACAAGGATTCCAGTAACTTTACATATAATATAGAGGGGGTGGAGGTCCCTGAGGGCCACTGAAAACCTTGTCTGCCTTGCCTCAAAATATGCAGGGGTTCCAGTACCCAAAAAAGGTGAGAACCACTGCTAAACACACTACTGAACAAAAGAACCAAACATATGTTTGCGGGTTTCAATGGATCCAACAAATTGCTGGCAGATATTTTCCCTTTTGAGACTGTCCATCCTGTCTTTATGTACATTACAGACAAATACGCCGTTCAGTCTCTCTTGGCCCATGCTAGCCCGTAGCCACGCCTTTAAACCTGCGGAGTGCACTGAAACTCCTCTGAAGCCTCACATGAAGACACTGGCACCACAAACAAAATTCTGATCAGCACCTCAACTTGGTCAAACAACCCCAACACCTCCACTGGAAGACTCCTGACGACCTCTGCTGCCTCTCCACTGCTGCTACAGGGGTATTGTTGCAAAAGAGAGACAACTGCACGGAAAGAGAATCTATGTTCAGCTCATGGTACTGATCTAGAGACTCATCCAACTCCTCTGTGAGAAGCGCTCTTTACAACTTTTGCAGGACGTTTAGACTGTCCTGGTCAAAACTGTCACCAAACAACCTCCACACCACCCAACACTGCTTTGCCAGCAAATCGTCTTGGGTGCGTCTCATTGGATTCAATCGAGTCAATCAATGTTGTTGCTTTCTCATATAGCGCAAGGTAGCTTTCGTCATTTGTCTTGCCCCTAAGAGATGACCGCACACACTCGACTACAGCCTGTATACCAGAGACAGTCTGAATTTTCTTTTGCAGTGAAATGTTTATGCATTCAAGCTCTCCAAGAACAGCAGAGGCAAGTGTGAAGCCCAACACAGTCTTGGATTTGCTGAAGTGCTCAAATAAGCCACTGACATTTGAAGCTGTCTTGGATACAGTTTTTGCCATTCCTCTAGGCTGCTCATACTGCCCTAGCACAGCTAATAGCTGACACCCTGTATAGCCCAATAAACTCCTTGTGAAGGATCAACATAACGCAGGCAGACACTCTATTGTTCAGCACCAGAGACATCTCGAGTACCATCAACAATTAATGAAAATTGTACAATCGGAAAAGACCTCATCTCAGCTGCAATGCCTCGAATGACTGTATTGGCCATGATATTCAGAATTTCATTCTGTACTTTGGGGCCTGTGTACGTTGGGGTTACGCTCTGTTAACCACTTCAGTAAAATAGGATCATCCTCTTCTGCCCTAAGTTTCAAAAGCTGGTATAAATTCCCAATATCATCCGTGTGGCCTCTAAAGGTTTGTCCCTGTCTTACTACATGTCGCACAGAACTAACAATGCCTTGCGTCCTCCTGCTGTTAACCCCACGCGCTGGATAACTGGGCACTGATTGGATATAGCTTGTTCTGCTACAGTTACAAAGTGGCGGTGGGTTTGGCAGTTTTGATGTGCTGTGAATTTTTCAATGGCTTTTCTCCCGTTCCTAAATCCTGCACTAATGAAGGCAGCATCTGCTCTTTGGCCAAAAGATGGCTGACTTGAAAACCCTTGACTACAGTGAAAGCACAACACTCCTTTTACTGATGGATTATAAGGTAGCTAGGGGAAATCGTGAAACCATCTCTCTTGAAACGTCAACTATCTGTTGGCAAGAGTTTCCGGTTCTATAAATTGGGTGTGGCTGATATGGTTTTGTGCCATCACTGAGGTAACTGGACAATGCTGTGCCACTGTCCACTATACCGGTGCTGCTGGCAACAAGGTTGACACCTGGTCCTGCCGTGGCTGTGACACTGTCCTCTGAAGTCTCTCTCCCTGGCTCTTTCCCTTTCACCACCCTCACTGACTGTCTGTCTCCTAGAAAATAAACAAGGTGTCTGCCGTACTCTTAATACCAGGTATTATATCCAAAACTACACAATCACAACAGCAATACCATTGCCTTAAACTGGTTTCTAAACTAAATTTGTTTAAGTTGAGAGTGGGGGTATCCATGGCATTTTCCAATTATGTCCCTATTTTACAAGTCTAAAAAAGAGAACCTTTCATAATGTTGCCAAACAGACTCCACAAACTTACCTGAGACTCCTTGTTTCTGTCAGTCTGTCCCTGCCTATCTGTCCCCAGCTGTGCTGTCTGTGTGCCATATGTTGCCTGCTCTGCCTAATGACATCATTGTGAAACATTGCCATTAGCATTTCACTTCACTTTGATCTAAAAGGTAGCTAGCAAATGAAGCCGACTCAGCGAATCTGGTCTCCAGTGCGTCTCCTCAGCCCGGGTTATATGGCACCAACCCTACGCACGGTGTCCCCGGTTCGCCAGCACAGCCCAGTGCAGCCTGTTCCAACTCTCCGCACTTACCGGGCTTCAGGGGGTATCCAGCCAGGTATCCATCCTGAGCTGCCAGAGCCGCCCGCCAGTCCTGAGCTGCCAGAGCCGCCCGCCAGTCCTGAGCTGCCAGAGCCGCCCGCCAGTCCTGAGCTGCCAGAGCCGCCCGCCTGCCCGGGCGCTGCCAGAGCCGCCCGCCTGTCCGGGCGCTGCCAGAGCCGCCCGCCTGTCCGGGCGCTGCCAGAGCCGCCCGCCTGTCCGGGCGCTGCCAGAGCCGCCCGCCTGTCCGGGCGCTGCCAGAGCCGCCCGCTTGTCCGGCGCTGCCAGACGGTAAGCGTCGCCACTCCAGAGGCACCACCTAAGTGGGCCAAGACTAAGGTGGAGTGGGGTCTATGTCCCGCACCAGAGCCGCCACCGCAGTGAAATGCCCACCCAGACCCTCCCCTATAGGTTCAGGTTTTGCGGCCGGAGTCCTCACCTTTGGGGGGGGGGGGGGGTACGTACTGTCACGTCCTGACCTTAGTTACTTTTTTATGTCTCTATTTTGGTTTGGTCATGGCGTTAGTTGGGGTGGGCATTCTATGTTTTGTACTTCTATGTGTTCCGTCTGGTATGGTTCCCAATCAGAGGCAGCTGTCAATCTTTGTCTCTGATTGAGAACCATACTTAGGTAGCCTGTTCCCACCTGTGTTTGTGGGTAGTTGTTTTGTGTTTCACCTGACCGGACTGTTTCGTTTCTTACATTCTCGTTGTTATTTTTGTTTTCGTGTTCTGTTATATTAAAATATTAACATGGACACTAACCACGCTGCGTGTTAGTCCGATCTTGACTGCTCTTCCTCAGACGAAGAGGAGATTCGTTACAGTAGTTCTGTTCAGTTTATCGCTAACCTTATCACAGGGACTTCGAAGCACTACAGCTGCATGCTGATCTTGAATAAACTGACGATAGCAAAGATTCCGTCTTTGACGAAACCACATAAATGGAATAGGAACTAGCTAGCTTGACAGTTAATGTTTGCTCGCTAGCTCTGCAAATTCAGCTATTGTGTACGTGAACCCTGCCAACATAAAACAAAATCGCTATGGTGCGATTGACTGGATTAACCTCACATGAGTTACGTGCATTGAGTGCCTTTCAGATGGTAAACACAAAACCCGCAGATGGTAAACACGAAACCCGCATTGCTAGCTTCTCTCATTGACTCAAATTCAAATAGCTGCAAACACTTGTTAATGTTACTGTAGGTAGCTAGCAAACACCAGCTAACATAGAGAGTGACCTGTAATTTGATGCAGCGAAAATGAAGACTGGTGAAGGTTATAAATGTCTTTTCTTGTATTGAGTGGTCAAGTAAAGAAATATCTAACATATCCTTTGTTTGAACTACTTACTGGAGGTCAGCCACCAACGACAGACTGTCAGATTCCCACACATGCACAGCCCTACTTACTGGAGGTCAGCCACCAACGACAGACTGTCAGATTCCCACACATGCACAGCCCTACTTACTGGAGGTCAGCCACCAACGACAGACTGTCAGATTCCCACACATGCACAGCCCTACTTACTGGAGGTCAGCCACCAACGACAGACTGTCAGAATCCCACACATGCACAGTCCCTGCATCACGTGCCACTGATGAGGGCTAGGGGGTTGGGAGGCAGTGGATCAAACCAGGCAAAAGGCAGGGGTCGCAATCTTTTCAAACTTAAAAATGTGCTATTAAGTGTCTATAATCAGCACAAGTACTTTCTTTGCGTATTATTCATATTATTGAAATTACATAGTTATGTTTACAGTGATATATTGGGGGGGCGAATCAAATTTTTCCCAGGATGGGGGGTGTCCCCCCGATTTCCGCCTATGACCTGTCTATATAAGATCCCACAGTTGAAGGTGCATGTGAAAGCAAAAACCAAGCCATAAGGTTGAAGCAATTGTCCGTATACCTCTAAGACAGCATTGTGTTGAGAAACAGATCTGGGTAAGGGTACCAAAAAAATGTCTGCAGCATTGAACGTCCCCAAGAACACAGTGGCCTCCATCATTCTGAACCTGATGCCTGATGGTCACTCTGACAGAGCTCCATATATCCTCTGTGGAGATGGGAGAACCTTTCCAGAAGGACAACCATCTCTGGAGCACTCCACCAATCAGGCCAGACGGAAATCACTCCTCAGAAAAAAGGCACATGACAGCCCACTTGGAGTTTGCAAAAGGCACCTAATGGACTCAGAGACCATGAGAAACAAGATTCACTGGTCTGATGAAACCAACATTGAACGCTCTGGCCTGAATGCCAAGTGTCACGTTTGGAGGAAACCTGGCACCATCCCTACAGTGAAGCATGGCGGAGGCAGCATCATGCTGTGGGGATGTTTTTCAGTGGCAGGGACTGGGAGACGAGTCAGGATCGAGGGAAATAATGAATGGTGCAAAGTACAGCGAGAACCTTGGTGAAAACCTGCTCCAGAGTGCTCAGGACCTCAGACCTGAAAATAGCTGTGCAGCAATGCTCCCCATTCAACCTGCAAGATCTTGAGAGGATCTGTAAAGAAGAATAGGAGAAACTCCCCACGTATAGGTATGCCAAGCTTGTAGCGTCATACCCAAGAAGACTCAGGCTGTAATCACTGCCAAAGGTGCTTCAATAAAGTACTCAGTAAAGGGTCTGAGTACTTGTGTAAATGGGATATTTCCAGTTTTTAAATCTGAAACCTGTTTTTTTTCTGTGCCATTATGGGGTATTGTGTGTAGATTGATGAGGGAAAAAAAAGATTTAATCCATTTTAGAATAAGGCTGCAACGTAACAAATTGTGTAAAAAGTCAAGGGGTCTGAATACTTTCCAAATGCACTGTACTTAAATTCACACAGGACACCAGATAAGACAGGATAATTACACCAGTTTTAACAGACTGACCCTAGCCCCCTGGCACATAGACTATTGCATTATAGATACTGGAGGCTGAGACGAGGGGGTTGGGGGACACTGTGGCTCCGTCCGACGATACCCCCGAACAGGGCCAACCAGGCAGGATATAACCCCACCCACTTTGCCAAAGCACAGTCCCCACAAAACTGAGACAGCCTATAGGGAGGAGGTCAGAGACCTGGCCATCTGGTTCCAGGTCAACAACCTCTCCCTCAAAGTGATCAAGACAAAGGACATTGGACTACAGGAAAAGGAAGAGCGAGCATGTCCCCATTCTCATCGACGGGACTGTAGTGGAGCAGGTTGAGAGCTTCAAGTTCCTTAGTGTCCACATCACCAACAAACTAACATGGTCCAAACACACCAAGACAGTCGTGAAGAGGGCACCACAAAGCCTATTCCCCCTCAGGAGACTTTTGCACGGGTCCTCAGATCCTCAAAGTTCTACAGCTGCACCATCGAGAGCATCCTTACTGGTTGCATCACTGCCTGGTATTGCAACTGCTTGGCCTATGACCGCAAGGCACTACAGAGGGTAGTGCATATGGCCCAGTACATCACTGGGGCCAAGCTTCATGCCATCCAGGACCTCTATACCAGGCAGTGTCTCAGAGGTAGGCCCCAAAAATTGTCAATGACTCCAGCCACCCTAGTCATAGACTGCGGCAAGCGGTACCAGAGTGCCAAGTCTAGGTCAAAAAGAAAGCTTCTACCTTGAAGCCATAAGACTCCTGAACAGCTAATCAAATGGCTACCCAGACTATTTGCAGACTACCCTCTTTTACTCTGCTGCTATTCTCTGTTTATTATCTATGCATAGTCACTTTAACTCTACCTACATATTACCTCAATTAAATCAAATCAAATCAAATTTTATTTGTCACATACACATGGTTAGCAGATGTTAATGCGAGTGTAGCGAAATGCTTGTGCTTCTAGTTCCGACAATGCAGTGATAACCAACAAGTAATCTAACTAACAATTCCAAAACTACTGTCTTATACAGTGGTGACTAATGTCCTGTACTCGTTCTCCAGTGTAGCACAAGGGTTGTCTATCAATTATAACAATTGAGCGCAAGAGAACCAGTTATGTCTGATCATCAATGAATTTGGGAAAAAGCCATTTGATTTTTAATAAAGCAGCCCACATATGCACAGTTTCCAAAATGAATATCGGCCTATCATTTTTTATTACATTATTGTTGTTACAAAATAGATTTGTGTTGACTGTGATTAGGCATGAAAATGTAAGCACATCTGCTAGGCTAAATTGATCCTCAAATCAAAGACTGTACAAACTTGTGAGCATTCATTCACCCACACCGCGTCTCACATAGACACAGCGGTTGGAGCCAAAAATCTCCAATTTGGACTCCAGACCAAAGGACAAATTTCCACTGGTCTAATGTCTGTTGCTATTGTTTCTTGGCCCAAGCAAGTTTCTTCCTATTATTGGTGTCCTTTAGTAGTGGTTTCTTTGCAGCAACTCGACCATGAGGGCTTGATTCATACAGTCTACTCTGAACAGTTGATGTTACTTGAACTCTGTGAAGCATTTGGGCTGCAATTTCTGAGGCTTTAACTCTAATGAACTTATGCTCTGGGTCTTCCATTTCTGTGGTAGTCCTCACGAGAGCCAGTTTCATAATGTTTTTAAATCAATGCTCACAAACAATTCCGAACTTGTTATTAATGCCTAAAAAGGACATTTGTTGATGCAAGTCTTTTTAAAGATTTCATGTTTGAAATATTCATGGGAATCACCGACTTGTCCTCTTGCTCAGTGGGGCACCGGGGCCTCCCACTCCTCTTTCTATTCTGGTTAGAGCCTGTTTGCACTGGTTTGTGAAGGGAGTAGTACACAGCGTTGTACGAGATCTTCAATGTCTTGGCAATTTCTCGCATGGAATAGCCTTCATTTCTCAGAACAAGAATAGACTGACTAGTTTCAGAATAAAGTTATTTGTTTCTGGCCATTTTGAGCCTGTGCTCCAGATACTCAACTAGTCTAAAGAAGGCCCGTTTTATTTCTTCTTTAAACAGAACAACATTTTTCAGCTGTGCTAACATAATTGCAAAAGGGTTTTCTAATGATCAATTAGCCTTTTACAATTATAAACTTGGATAGCTAACACATAGTGCCATTGGAACACAGGAGTGATGGTTGCTGACAAAGGGCCTCTGTACGCCTATGTAGATATTCCATAAAAAATCAGCAGTTTCCAGCTACAATAGTCATTTACAACATTACAATGTCTACACTGTATTTCAGATCAATTTGATGTTATTTTAATGGACAAACAATTAGCTTTTCTTTCAAAAACAAGGACATTTCTAAGTGACCCCAAACTTTTGAACGGTAGTGTATATATATTGATTTATTGTGATGGTGGACATTGGAGACCCGTCATTCAGGGAATCTCTTTGTTTTCTTGAGTAATGCAGCTCCAAAATGCAGGCATTTCAGCCATTGCTCAGTGCATTCTGTGGTGGTGGGGCAAGCCAGCCGAAAATACAGTGCTGCTGTCATGTTTTGTCATTGATTATCATGCCTTGTCCCTGTTCTTCTCCTTCTATTCGTTTCCCTCTGCTGGTCTTATTAGGTTCTTTCCCTCTTTCTATCCCTCTCTCTCCCCCTCCCTCTCTCACTCTCCCGCTCTCTCTTCTCTCTATCGTTCCGTTCCTGCTCCCAGCTGTTCCTATTCCCCTAATCAATCATTTAGTTTTCCCACACCTGTTCCCGATCCTTTTCCCTGATTAGAGTCCCTATTTCTCTCCTTGTTATTCGTTTCTGCCCTGTCGGTTCCTTGTCTAGAATTCACCGTGCTGTGTTTGTGTATCGCCCTGTCGTGTCGTGTTTTCCTCAGATGCTGCGTGGTGAGCAGGTGTCTGAGTCTGTTTGGTTCAAGTGCCTTCCCGAGGCAACCTGCTGTTCACCTGCTGTTCAAGATCGAGTCTCCAGTTTGTCCTCGTCATTTCGAGTGAAAGTTGTGTTTTTTGATTGTATTTACTTTACTGGATTAAAGACTCTGTTTTCGCCAAGTCGCTTTTGGGTCCTCTTTCACCTGCATGACAGAAGGAACCGACCAAGGAATGGACCCAGCGACTTCAGACGCTCGTTACACTGCCGTCGAGATCCAAGGAGCCATGCTCGGCAGACACGAGCAGGAATTGTCTGCTGCTCGCCATGCCGTGGAGAACCTGGCCGCTCAGGTTTCCGACCTCTCTGGACAGTTCCAGAGTCTTCGTCTCGTGCCACCTGTTACTTCCTGGCCTGCCTAGCCTCCAGAACCTAGGGTTAATAACCCACCTTGCTACTCCGGGCAGCCCACTGAGTGCCGCTCCTTTCTCACGCAGTGTGAGATTGTGTTCTCTCTCCAACCCAACACATACTCTAGAGAGAGAGCTCGGGTTGCTTACGTCATTTCACTCCTTACTGGCCGGGCTCGAGAATGGGGCACAGCTATCTGGGAGGCAAGGGCTGATTGCTCTAACAAGTTCCAGAACTTTAAAGAGGAGATGATTCGGGTTTTTGACCGTTCAGTTTTTGGTAGGGAGGCTTCTAGGGCCCTGGCTTCCTTATGCCAAGGTGAACGGTCCATAACGGATTATTCTATTGAGTTTCGCACTCTTGCTGCCTCTAGTGAGTGGAACGAGCCGGCGCTGCTCGCTCGTTTTCTGGAGGGACTCCACGCAGTGGTTAAGGATGAGATTCTCTCCCGGGAGGTTCCTTCAGATGTGGACTCTTTGATTGCTCTCGCCATCCGCATAGAACGACGGGTAGATCTTCGTCACCGGGCTCGTGGAAGAGAGCTCGCATCAACGGTGTTTCCCTGCTCCGCATCGCAACCTCCTCTGGCTCAGAGACTGAGCCCATGCAGCTGGGAGGGATTCGCATCTCGACTAAGGAGAGGGAACGGAGGATCACCAACCGCCTGTGCCTCTATTGCGGAGTTGCTGGACATTTTGTTAATTCATGTCCAGTAAAAGCCAGAGCTCATCTGTAAGCGGAGGGCTACAGGTGAGCGCAACTACTCAAGTCTCTCCATCAAAATCCTGTACTACTTTGTCGGTCCATCTACGCTGGACCGGTTCGGGTGCTACATGTAGTGCCTTGATAGACTCTGGGGCTGAGGGTTGTTTCATGGACGATTGTATTTTGATTGTATTTACTTTACTGGATTAAAGACTCTGTTTTCGCCAAGTCGCTTTTGGGTCCTCTTTCACCTGCATGACAGCTGCGCCATGATTGGCTCAGTGTTCTAATGTCATGCAGGTGAAAGAGGACCCAAAAGCGACTTGGCGAAAACAGAGTCTTTAATCCAGTAAAGTAAATACAATCAAAAAAACACAACTTTCACTCGAAAAGACGAGGACAAACTGGAGACTCGATCTTGAACAGCAGGTGAACAGCAGGTTGCCTCGGGAAGGCACTTGAACCAAACAGACTCAGACACCTGCTCACCACGCAGCATCTGAGGAAAACACGACACGACAGGGCGATACACAAACACAGCACGGTGAATTCTAGACAAGGAACCGACAGGGCAGAAACGAATAACAAGGAGAGAAATAGGGACTCTAATCAGGGAAAAGGATCGGGAACAGGTGTGGGAAGACTAAATGATTGATTAGGGGAATAGGAACAGCTGGGAGCAGGAACGGAACGATAGAGAGAAGAGAGAGCGGGAGAGTGAGAGAGGGAGGGGGAGAGAGAGGGATAGAAAGAGGGAAAGAACCTAATAAGACCAGCAGAGGGAAACGAATAGAAGGAGAAGAACAGGGACAAGGCATGATAATCAATGACAAAACATGACATCTAAGGGTAGAGATGGAAAGTTCTAGGACCTTGGGTGCTGCCATGGAGTTACATTAGAAGTGCCCTTCCAAGAAGGCTTAAGGTCATTGGCCAAAAATAAAATGACGTCAAATCACCTTCTATGTATAGTAGCTTTGATTGGACTGATCTTATCAACATCATACTTTCAAAATATTAGCTAGCAGTCATCATGAATCAAGTCGACAATACTGGCAATCCTTTTTAATCCTTGTCATATGAAGAGAAATAAAGAAGATAAATTATAGATTAAATGTATCTGTGCTCATAGGCCATTGGACATAAACATTACACAAGTTGGAATTCAACAAATTCAAATTCAGCAGTGAGTGGTTTGGAAGGAATCAGTGACAGTGCCTAACTGCAAGCATTGCAAAGCAATCACTAGCCTGCCATTCAGCAGAGTGGCTATGTGGTCCCAAATCTGTGATTAAAGGGCTCTTTTCCAAGTTTAATATTATAAACATTAAACATTAGCTATGCTGTCAATGAAGTTGTTTTGAGCGTAGCACAAATCATGCTTATCTCGGAACTGTAAAAACTGTACTTCAGTGAGTTCAAAACAACTGGGAAGTCAGGAATAAACAAGCTAAAATACATGTTAAAATACATCCAACGTGGAATTGTAAATCTGGCCTCTTTTTAGTGCTAACGCCTGAAGATGAATGACATCAGCATGATTCAACCATGTTTTTTTCTGGAGTTCCCAGTTGTTTTGAAAGCACAATAAGTCTGGAGAATGCCAGAATTGAATGACAATTTTCCTGAACCTTCCTGTTCCTTCTTGTTCAAGTAAGCACAACAAGGTGAGTCCAAAAATGTATTGTAAGCTACTGCATATATTACGTAATATAGCAGGGAGATATGTATACTGAAGCTAAGAAAGTAATACTAAGTGTATGTTTCAGCTTTCATTGTCTGCTTGTATGTCCTTCATTTATCCTACGGTTCTGATTTGGTGTACAGTGAGAACACTGTAAGAATGGCCCATGTTCTGAATTCTGTCACTGTACATTTCAAAAGTGCTAAACAAATAGTTATATTGACTACGGCTGTCATAGCTCACTCATTAATGTCTTAATCGAAATTACGGTTTGCCTCTTAGCTTATTAGGCCAGTAAATGAGGCTGAATGAGCTGTTTCGCTGCCAGACAAGGCTCCACTGATAGCCAGGTGTAGCAGTGGTAAGATGTCGGGACTTATGTAGGCCCTAACAGTTTGTGGGCAACGTTTGTCACCGTTAAAGTGCAATTAATGTGTTGTGTTGTGTAGTGGCTTTGCTGGCATGCATCCCACTTTTTTACATTTACATTTACATTCAAGTCATTTAGCAGACGCTCTTTTTGCATGCTAAAATCGCCACTGATGGTATATATTCAATTGTTTTATTAGACTTTTAAAACGTAACGTTCCAAAGGTGTTAAAGGAGTTTGTTCATTAATGGTCAATTAACGTGAGTCTGGCAGTCTTTTGCATGACAATAACTGGCTGACAAAACTTCATGACCTCCACAGCCCTAGTCATGCCTCCTGTAAATATGAGATCAAATATCTTTTGTGTGTCATTAGGAAACATCTTGAGGATTTTCAGAAATGTATCATTTGTTGGGTTAATATGTTGGATAGATGTCGAATGAGGTTACAGAAGACAAAGGCAAATAGTGTCCCACTTATTCCGAATTCGCCTTGTGATTTTCAAAAGCTGAATTTCTGCTGTAAGAATTGAATAGAGACATAAGAGAAATCCCATGTAAGCCTTATTTAGAACTGCAACGCTGCTGGATTTTCAAACTCAACAGTTTCCTGTCTGTATCCAGAATGGTCCACCATCCATCCAACTTGACACAACTGTGGAAAGCATTGGAATCAACATGGGCCAGCATCCCTGTGGAAAGCTTTCGACGCCATGTCCAGTCCATGCCCCGACGAATTGAGGCTGTTCTGAGGGCAAACGGGAGTGCAACTCAATATTAGGAAGGTGTTCCTAATGTTTTTTTATACTCTGTGTATATCGGCTTAATCGGAAATTACCTTTACATTTCTATCCCACAATCTGTAACTCTTCAGTGATACAGAATGAATAGAGCCCCTAGGCCTTAATCTGGAATAACCTCATCATTTTGTGCCCTTTTTCAAATCAAATCAAATCTAACTGTATTTGCCACATGTGCCGAACACAACAAGTGTAGACTTTACCGTGAAATGGTTACCTACAAGCCCATAACCAACAGTGCAGTTTGTGACCCTTTACAGAGGGTAACAGATTTTTTTGTCTGTTGGTTGGTTTATCCAGGATATTTCTTTGTGTTGGTTCCTTCTTCACGTACGGAATCAAGATGCCTCCATTTACCTCTCCGGAATCCCTCAGCAGTTGCCGTGGAAACCAGAAGAAATGACAGACTTCATGGAATATTGGGTTTCTGACATTTAATGTGCACAAAAACAAGTTATCATGCCTCTGTAAAGGGTCACAGGTAAAAAATCATGACAAACAGACACTGTATTAAAAAAATGTTTAATTAAAAACAAAAAATCAATTCATTTTTTGGCACCATGTAATGTCCATGCCCCAATGAATTGAGGCTGTTCTGAGGGCAAAAGGGGGTGCAACTCAATATTAATGTTTTGTACACTCATTGTATAGTTCAGTGACATTTGTCATAGATCAGCATCTATATTTGCTGTCGTGTCAATTCAGCAGGTCTTTTACTTTTTTCTCTTTAGTTCATTCTCTTGGTTGTTGGTGCATTGTGGGGGTTCTTGGGGGTGGGGAATGGAATTAATTGTATTAAATATATATATATATTCTTGGGGGGGGGGGCTGTGGGAGGGGTCTCGAATGGTTGAGGGACAGCTATTGGGGAACTGTGGGGGGATCTTGGAGGGTTCAGGTTCATGTTTTTTAGCCTGGTGGGAGATCAGTCCACATACCCTTGAGCAGGGCATTGACCCTGGAAGCTTCTGTGTGTCCTTCTGAATGGGAGTCTGTTGGATGACTGGTATGATGTAGTTGTTGAATGGGAGTCTGTTGGATGACTGGTATGATGTAGTTGTTGAGCGGCTTCACTGCAAATATATTGCATGTTTCAGATATTAAATTAAAACTTTTTTTTTAACAAACAAAAACATTTCAGCAGGTATCTATTGTCATAGTGAAACTGTGGTGTCTTGTCATTGTACATATCCTGTCATATAGGTCTATGGACTGTTGATGTGGTTCAGTGTTTCTGGTGCCTTTACATATCTGCGGTGGTAGGCAGAATACAAGCTCGTACACGGGCCTCCATCCAGGCACAGGGACAATCTGACATCCACTGAGAGATCAGGGAATGTTTGACCGTGGAGCTCTCCCTTTTCCTCTCCTTCTTTCCCTCTCCCTTCACCCACCTCGTTTGCTTTGTTAGACAGGCCACCTATCCTAGCCTGTAGCTGTTCTGCAGAGTCCTGTGTAGGTGTGTATGTCTGTGAGGGCTGTGTGGTGAGGTAAGAGAGAGAGGGGGCACAGTCAGGGGTGGCTGTATCACGGAACTTAGGACAGCTGCTCTTACGTTGCTGCTGGATGCCAGAGGGGCAAGAGCGGGGTTAACTGTGTGCCCGTGGGCAGGACTGGCCCTCAGACACCACCCAGTGTCTCCTCAAACCCAATCACTGCCTCCCATTCCCTGATTGACAGGTGAAGTGGGTGGGGCTGCTGTACAGGAATTCTAAAGGATCTGACGCACCATGGCGACCAAATGCAGGCTTGCTACAGTTGGAATCTTTCTCCTGTCCTCCGCACACAGTAATGAGGTCAGAGTACATCCCAGACTCCACCCTGTCCTTACCATGAGCCTGTCCCCTGTGACAAAGTGCAGTGGTCTTTGGAGAGTTTTCATCTTGCACAGCGAGCCGCAGCAGCCTCGGCCTGTGGTGCAGCGAGTCCTGCTGGCGAGGGTTGATAATGTCATTGGTGGGAAGGGAGGTGGGGTGAGCCAGGTGGCATATGGACAGCAGGTAGTCCTCTGAGGAGAGAGTGTGTGGGCAGGGCCCTGGGTGAGTGGTAGGCTGGGCAGAGTGGAGGGTGTTGGACTGGTTCATCTGATTCAACTGGGTCATGTCTCTGACTAGGTCCTCGTAGCCCTCTCTGATGGTGGGAAGCTGTAGTCTCCTCTTCTGGGACAGGAGTTTGGATCTAGGACGCATGGCTGCTGGGAAAGAAAGAGACGGACATCTGTCAGTAAGAGGTCATGTTTGAATCATATCTGAGTGACTTTGTCCTCATGAACGCAGGGTCTGACATTTGGGAAATGGTATCTTATTAAATACTCTGATTAATCATATTTCATAACTGCTCCTTTCAACGGTCCCCACAGAACCACATCAACACCATTCTCTACCTGGTAACCTAAGCCACAAAGATCCCCGTCTCCACTACTCCTATTTCTTTACACAAATCCATGCTCTCCTCTCCTCTCTGTTTGCTCAGGAGGAGTTGTGTAAATATGACCGTAAGACAAACACACCGTGTCCATGAGAAACATAGCTATGTAAACACACTGGTATATACACAGAACAAAAATATAAATGCAACATGTAAAGTGTTGGTCCCATGTTTCATGAGCTGAAATAAAATATCCCAGAAATGATCCATATGCACAAAAATGTATTTCTCTCAAATGTTGTTAGTGAGCATTTCTCCTTTGCCAAGATAATCCATTCACCTGACAGGTGTGGCATATCAGGAAGCTGATTAAACAGCATGATAATTACAGAGGTGCACCTTGTGCTGGGGACAATAAAAGGCCACTCCAAAATGTTTTGTCACACAATTGGCATGTGACTGAAGGAATGTCCACCAGAGCTGTTTCCAGATAATGTCATGTTCATTTCTTTACCATAAGCTCTCCCCAACGTCGTTTTAGAGAATGTGGCTGTACGTCCAACCAGCCTCACAACTGCAGACCACGTGTAACCATGCCTGCCCAGGACCTCCACATCCGGGTTCTTCCCCTGTGGGATCGTCTGAGACCAGCCAGCTGGACAGCTGATGAAACTGTGGGTTTGCACCACCGAAGAATTTCTGCACAAACTGTCAGAAACCATCTCAGGGAAGCTCATCTGCATGCTCGTCAACCTCACCAGGGTCTTCACCTGACTGCAGTTTGGCGTCATAACCGACTACAGTGGGCAAATGCTCACCTTCAATGGCCACTGGCACACTGGAGAATGGATGAATCTCGGTTTCAACTGTACCGGGAAGATGGCAGACAAGCCTGTATGGCGTCGTGTGGGCGAGCCGTTTACTGATGTCACGTTATGAACAGAGTGCTCTATGGTTGAGGTGGGGTTATGGTATGGGCAGGCATAAGCTACGGACAATGAACACAACTGCATTTTATCATTGGCAATTTGAATGCACAGAGATGCCGTGACAAGATCCTGAGGCCCATTGTCATGCCATTCATCCATCGATCACCTCATGTTTCAGCATGATAATGCATGGCCCCATGTTGCAAGAATCTGTACACAACTGCTGAAAATGTCACATTTCTTCCATAGCCTTCATACTCACCAGACATGTCACCCATGTTCTGGATCGACGTGTACAACAGCGTGTTCCAGTTTCTGCCAATGTCCAGCAACTTTGCACAGCCATTGAAAGCAGTGAGACACCATTCCACATGCCACAATCAACAGCCTGATCAACTCTATGTGAAGGAGATGGGTCGCGTTGCATGAGGCAAATAATGGTCACACCAGAAATGGACTGGTTTTCTGATCCACGCCCCTACCAGTTATGTGAAATCCATAGATTAGGGCCAAATTTAATGATTTCTTTATATGAAATGCAACTCAGTAAAATCTTTGAAATTGTTGCATGTTGTGTAAATGTTTTTGTTAAGCGTAAATACCATAGATACCAAACCAGTCACCCAGAACCATACAGAACTCAAACCTATATTTTCTTATGGAACCCATGTTATTTCAGCCCTGACAGCAGCCTGCAGAGTATTTCAGTCCGGACCTCAATGACAAAAATAGCTCCAGCCAAACCCTAAAAGCCAGCCTCTCCCTGTATCCCTCAAGGTGGAACGGCTGCTCAATATAGAACCACACCTAGTTGGTATACAGTGATTCAGACCAATACTAGCATTGTTACTATACACAGAAAATATATATAGCAACAGGGTTGGGGAGTAACTGACTTCATGTAATCAGTTACATGTCATCTGATTACAAAAAAAAAACTACCTGTAACTGTAATCAGTTACATTACCAGCGAAAATATTGTAATCTGATTACATATACTTTTGAAAAACTAGATAATTACTTCTTGGATTACTGTTTTCTCAGTGACATTCAGTTCCGTATTGAAAAAAGGCGCAAGTTTAAGTTTGTTACACCTGAGGGAGTCTGACCACAAGTCAGAGACAACTATGACGACCCACCAAATGCATTTGACGATGGATCCTTTTTTCTCTTCTTCGAATGCCTTTAAAGGAGAAAGTCATCCAAAAGTAATCAGATTACGTTACTGAGTTTGGTTAATCCAAAAGTTACGTTACTGATTACAATTTTGGACAGGTAACTAGTAACTGTAACATATTACATTTAAAATATAACCTACCCAACCCTGACTACCATCATGTCTATATTCTAATACACTAGTTATAACTGTAGGCTCTTGTAATGGTCTTCGGCACCACTGTCTTGCAGACTCACCTGTAATAAGAGTTGTAGAGTGTATATCCAAGTCTCTTCCTCTTTCTCTGTTCTTTGCTACTGTGGTGTATATCCAGCTTTCTCGCGTCAACTCTTCAGTCAACTCTTTAGTAGAATGTGTGAATATCTGTGCAGATAAGATCTGTGTCTTCAAAAAAAAAGAGAATTAGCGACGCTCGTCTCTGAGTGCTCTCTGTAGTTCTGTTTCCGACTGTGTCTGTCCTGAGGCAGCAGTAGAATGTAGATGTATCTCCTCTCTCTCTCTCTCTCTCTCTCTCTCTCTCTCTCTCTCTCTCTCTCATTTGCTCCCTCAATCTGCCCTCCTTCCCTGATTCTAAATATAGCACCGTCCTCCATTTCCTACCCCAGAGCACTGTCATTGGATGCTTGTGTTGATGGATAGAGACAGAAAGAGATGGAGGTAGATGAAGAGATTGAGAAAAATATAAATAGAAGTCGAGTGGGGAGTTCCAAAAGAGCAGAAGTAGGAACGGGGGAACAGATTGAGAGTTGTGAAAACAGGAAAAGTCTAAATCTACCCCTGTTCATTACCAGGAGGTAATTGGCTCCGGTATAGAATAAAGCTGGTATACTAGACCAATGCTTATCTGATACAAAGTGTCTTGATAAAACATAGAACCCCTATAAAGTGGTACTGTAGCAGGTGGTAGAATGTAGCCTCAATATCTCTGATAATGTTACTGATGCCATAATGTGTGAGGTTGGCCTTATATGCGTGTGTGTCCTGTTGGGCTGAGTGCTCTATTCCTGTCCTTCTGCTCTTTGAGTCCAACAATGAATAGAGACGGAGATGGGCGGTCTATTTACCCTGATCAGCTGCTCCCATCAAGGAGCTGTTGACGAGTTGGGTAACAGCTTTGAATTTTCAGAGGTACCACTTTAAACCCACTACACCCTCTTCTGAACATCTTGACCCAATTCACATCAACAACAATATGAACCATTACGTACAGTGAGTGTACAAAACATTAGGAGCACCTCTTTCCATGACATAGACTGACCAGGTGAATCCAGGGGAAAGCTATGATCCCTCATTGATGTCACCTGTTAAATCCACTTCAATCAGTGTAGATGAAGGAGAGGTTACAGGTTAAATAATGATTTTTAAGCATTGAAACAATTGAGACTATGTATATGTGCCGATTGTGTATGCTGTGTATATGGATTGTGTATATGTGCCGTTCAGAGGGTGAATGGACAAGACAAAAGATTCAAGTGCCTTTGAACGGGGTATGGTAGTAGGTGCCAGGCGCACCAGCTTGAGTGTGTCAAGAACTGCAACGCCGCTAGGTTTTTCACGCTCAACAGTTTCCTGTGTGTATCAAGAATGGTCCACCACCCAAAGGACATACAGCCAACTTGACACAAATGTGGGAAGCATTGGAGTCAACATGGGCCAGCATCCCTGTGCAAAGATTTTGACAACTTGCAGTCCATACCCCGATGAATTGAGACTGTTCTGAGGGCAAATGGGGATGCAACTCAATATTAGGTAGGTGTTCCTAACGTTTTGTACACTCAGCGTATATGAACTTTGTATAGTGTTCTAGGTGATCTATACAATTCAATTATATGTGTGTGTGTGTGTGTGTGTGTGTGTGTGTGTGTGTGTGTGTGTGTGTGTGTGTGTGTGTGTGTGTGTGTGTGTGTGTGTGTGTGTGTGTGTGTGTGTGTGTGTGTGTGTGTGTGTGTGTGTGTGTGTGTGTGTGTGTGTGTGTGTGTGTGTGTGATGATTCATAGACAAATCTGGTAGATATATGATCACAGGACACTTCACCAGAGGCCAAGTCTCCCCAAGTCACTCTGTATGTGTATCCAAAACAACAATGGCAAAACGGACAAAACTATCAATACAGTTAATTCTGTCTCAGGACCCTCAACCAACTTCCCAGTGCTTATGCAACAGAGCTGAGTATACGACCTGAAGAAGCCCTGGTTAAACCACATAACACCATTAATTTATTCTCTGAAGCCATGCCTGGCAGACATCACTGGGTTCCAAGGAAATCTAATTTCTCTGAGAGATGAGGAAACAGAAGAAGGCAATGTCCTCAACTGGTTATTCACACCATCACACATAGAGGGGAGGGAGAACAAGAGAAAGACCACTTTGTCAGTGCAGGCAGCGTTCTTTGACGAGCAGGGCAGAGAGTGTTGGTGTTTGTTTGCGATAGACAACTTCAATGGCTGGGTGGGGGTCAGGATGTCATAGGGCATTATTGGTGGTGGTGCAGCCACATAAACACTTAATGCAATGTTGTGTGTGTATGTGTGTGTGTGTGTGTGTGTGTATGCTTATGAAGAGATTACTTATACTCCATCTTGACATCCCATCTCTAAAAAAAGATCCCTTGCTTATTTTAGACCCTCTAATGCGAGCAGTCATAAGAGACAGCAGCTAGCGAGTGCCTCACTCTGATTCATATTAGATGCACATACGCACACACACACACACACACACACACACACACACACACACACACACACACACACACACACACACACACACACACACACACACACACACACACACACACACACACACACACACACACACACACACACACACACACACACACACACACACACACACACACACACACACACACACACACAGATGGTTAGAGACGGATATGGCCATAATAAAGACGTTGAGACACGTGCTGTCAGTGCAGTGTGAGGAGCATGCGAGTTCATTTAGCCCTTATGAACAGGAGGCAGCACAGGAGAGACGTACACACTGACTCAAACGTACAATACTGACTGTTCCCAACCAACAACATGTTCAGATATATTCTCCATGATCAAACCGGAACAGACATTCATTCATTCAGAACTAGGAACAAAACAAATATAATAATTAAAAGGAAGATTGCAACATGACATCAACATCTGACTGCTATATTTGAAATGCTTAGGAACAACATATTGAAGTCAAAATGAATATTGTCAGATGTAAATTAGCATGATAAAAAAAAGCAAATATATTCCCCGCTGCTAATAGAGGAGAAAGATGTTTGGGGAGAGGAGAGAGAAGGAGAGGAGAGAGAAGGAGAGGAGAGAGAAGGAGAGGAGTCAATATGTTGTCTGTGGCAGAGTGACCTACATGTGTTGAGCCACTGAGGTCTACCAGCAGGATGCCACTTCCCAAATCGCTTTTCTATGAAACTGTGATATAACCAACCCCCGTTGTGTTTCATGGAACTGGGCTCTGTATTATTTGGGGGTGAGACAAACATCCTTGTCTGTCAATTTGAACCATTCACCAGATTAGTCGAAAAACCCCAGACAAAAATATACATTTTCCAGAAGCCTAAATTGTTTTTGAATTGCACAGAAACAACAATGGGCATTCAGTCTTTCTCAAACCGTCCTACCTTCAGGATAAATTATTATTTCATTATTTGGATATGTCAAAGCACAAA
Organism: Oncorhynchus gorbuscha; assembly: GCF_021184085.1. NCBI lineage: Eukaryota > Metazoa > Chordata > Actinopteri > Salmoniformes > Salmonidae > Oncorhynchus > Oncorhynchus gorbuscha. The sequence continues at coordinate 61,356,202 of NC_060185.1, forward strand.
AAATGACTCAAAAAAAAATTTTTTTTTCTGTATTTGTCTGTCTGTCTGTCTGTCTGTCTGTCTGTCTGTCTGTCTGTCTGTCTGTCTGTCTGTCTGTCTGTCTGTCTGTCTGTCTGTCTGTCTGTCTGTCTGTCTGTCTGTCTGTCTGTCTGTCTGTCTGTCTGTCTGTCTGTCTGTCTGTCTGTCTGTCTGTCTGTCTGTCTGTCTGTCTGTCTGTCTGTCTGTCTGTCTGTCTGTCTGTCTGTCTGTCTGTCTGTATGTATGTATGTATGTATGTATGTATGTATGTATGTATGTATGCATGTATGTATGGGGTGGCAGGGAGTGTGTGTGTGTGTGTGTGTGTGTGTGTGTGTGTGTGTGTGTGTGTGTGTGTGTGTGTGTGTGTGTGTGTGTGTGTGTGTGTGTGTGTGTGTGTGTGTGTGTGTGTGTGTGTGTGTGTGTGTGTGTGTGTGTGTGTGTGTGTGTGTGTGTGTAAATCATAGAATTTGTTAAAAATACCAAAATGTGTCATCCACCCACCACTTTAGCTGTCCTCATTCTTCCGAGTCGCCCACTTGGGTCTTAAAGTCAAGGTTACAATGTTCAATTCTGAATGGGAACGCATGGAAGATATCACAAATTCTCGATTATAAACAGCCATGTTTTACAGCCCTAGTCAGCAAGGCCCTTTGATCTCCAAACCCTTTCATAGTTGTAGTTCTTCCTGTGTGCAGTTTCATAGTGATGAGAAAGGCAGCAGTTCAAGTGACGCCTGTCACACTCCATCCTGACACATCCGTGACCGACATTATATACAAGGATAGACCTCATACACACGCACATACACACACCCAGCCACCCACTGACCCACCCACCCACCCAACAAATGTGATTAGTTAGAGAGAGGAACTCATGTACAGAAAGGAGGTTGCTATGAGACAAAGCACTGCGGCTGTGACAGAGAGAGAGAGAGAGATCGGGAGCTGAATGTAGGTGTTCTCTGTGTTTCGGCAACATTACGGCGAGGGAAAGAGTGTGACCATGTGTATGTGTGTGTGTGTGTGTCTGTTTTTGTTTATGTGTTTGTGTTTACAGTGTGTGTGTGTGTGTGTGTGTGTGTGTGTGTGTGTGTGTGTGTGTGAGTTTGCATGCGCGCATGTGTGCACTTCTATGTCTATAAGCCATGTCTGAAGGGTTTATAGTGTTATTCAAAGCAATGCCCGTGTAAGAGCTGATCTCCTATGCAAGAAGTAAGCAGACAGGTGAAGAGGTACTTTGACTCAAAGCAGAAGCCAGTATGCAGTATGTAGATACTTACTACATGTGCTATTCTGCTTCTCCCTAGTGGTCGGTGAGGAGAGCGAAAAGAGGCGAGAGACTCATTGTAGACATTAGAACAGGATCATCACGCATCACCCAATGTGGCAAAATACATCAGGCGCTGGACCGTTAATAAATATTCAACACTGAGCTCTGATTCATATGTACAGAGATTCCTAGGTGCTTTTGCAGCAGATGCAAGGCAAAATGCGCCGATAATAAGACAACTGTTAGAAATAAAATACAATAAAAACAAGACAGCTGGCCCTGAAAGCGTCTATTGTTATGCAGTAGATACAAATAGTTATTTATATTTTTGTCTTTTTTTGGGGGGGGGCTCTTTGAAAATATAATACACACAAGTTTCTTGATAAGGTTCCTGTGACTCTTTAAGGGGGCATTGCTTTCAGCACCAAGAATAAAAGCATTCCACCACCACTGACCATTTCAACTCAAAAACCTGATTTGTGATTTCCCTCAGTTAAATTCATATGACATATGACACTGTATATTACCAGAGAGATGTGTAATCGTTTTGTAAAAAATGACATACAGTTCAATAGAGCACCAATATAATCCAGCAGAGTTGTCAGCAGTGGCCCTCCATAGTCCCCCAGAGTTCTTACCCGTTGACTCTCTCTGAGAAGCAGCAGAAAGAAGCATGTGAATAGAGTCGGACATAGATGACTCGTGGACATTGGCAGCACAACGCTAAACCACTAGCTTCCATAGCTTTAACACAACCAGGAGAAGGAATATTCTGGGGGATGTGAGATACTCGGGGGAGGTTCATCTTTACAGTCGAAATGTGGCTTCTTCTCCTGGGGGGCGGACGACGACAGGGTATGTGTATGCACTACGGTGGATAACCACCAGGTATGTGCTTTCTCCATTCCAGCTCGTTATCATCCGTGCGGACGACGTTGAGGAGCCGAAAGGAGAGTAAAAGCCACTTTAAACTATTGAGATGGAGCCCTGGTGTTTTGATGTAGCATAGTCTGTTTTTATATCTCCAAACCTCCCGTGCAGAGTGTCTGTCTGCCCTGTATAGTACTCAGAAGGCTCTAGGTTGCGTGCCAAATGGCAGCCTACTCCCTTTATAACACACTACTTTGGACCAGGGCCTATAGAGTGCCATTTGGGACGTACCCCTGGACACAGACACATAGGGACACTTGCTATCTAATATGTCTCATTATATGGGACCAGAGTGGTATTCATGTCTGAGTGACTCACAGATATATCAACTGCAGTAATAGGCTGTAATCTAACATGGTGTGTCAGATCTGTTTGGGATGAGTTTACATGGGTCCTTAAGTGCTGTTGGGTATATAAGTCTTCATTTAAATTAGTTTATTGAATTGAATGGCCTGAAACTATTCACGCCTTGAGATTATCCAGGAGTGTGCTGCTTATGAAAGAGAAGTACATCTCTACTGTATGTGCCTTGCTCTTAAACACACGGTGGGAGGTTTGGATAGGTAAAAGTTGTCCTTGTTAATGTGCTTGGTCCAAGAGGATGTACAGTCCACATCACATCTGGCTTTACTCTCAGCCTTTACAACCAGACCTCCGCTTTGGATCGGAAAGGGTTTCAGATTCGTATCCTAAAGGGACTTTGTTTTATTTAAAACAACTGTGAAAACCATCTGGCTTTGTTTTTTTGTTGTATCCTGCCATGTGGCTGTATGCCTGTCTGTCTTTATGGTGTGTGTGTGTTTCTCTGTGTGTGTGTGTGTGTGTGTGTGTGTGTGTGTGTGTGTGTGTGTGTGTGTGTGTGTGTGTGTGTGTGTGTGTGTGTGTGTGTGTGTGTGTGTGTGTGTGTGTGTGTGTGTGTGTGTGTGTGTTTCTCTGTGTGTGTGTGTGTGTTTCTCTCTGTGTGTGTGTGTAAACAAATAGGTCAGTGTGTACAGTACCAGTCAAAAGTATGGACACACCTTCTCATTCTGTCATGGTTCTTCCTGGCACCAGAGGGTGGCAGAGACCGCCCTAGAGGCTTTTATTGGACTCAGGAGTGTCTTATTATTTCAAGCTTGTGTACCTGTTAAAAGAGGTGTGTTTTCTGTGGTCCTTTGCAGAAGCTTGAATTGTTTACTGTGTGCGGTTATTTCCTGAGTGTGTTTTCGAGACTTAGTGTTTGTTGTTTTTTCAAGTGTACTGTGATCCTGTGGTTACCGTATCTCAGTAAAATATTATGTTTATCCTGAACCACTGATTCCTTGTCTGGGCTCTTCTCTGCTCCTGGGTCCAACCTTACCACCTCACACATTCAAGGGTTGTTCTTAATTTGTACTATTTTCTACATTGTAGAATACAAGTGAATACATCAAAACGATAAAATAACACATATGGAATAATGAAGTAACCAAAAAGTGTTAAACAAATCAAAATATGTTTTATATTTGCGATTCTTCAAAGTAGCCACCCTTTGCCTCGATGACATGACAGCTTTGCACACTCAAGGCATTCTCTCAACCAGCTTCATGAGGTAGTCACCTGGAATGCATTTGTGTAATGGCGCCGGAGGGGATGACTGCCGTTTAATGGGCTCTTAACCAGCCGTGCTATTTTTTTTCTTCACATTGTTTGTAACTTATTTTGTACATAATATTGCTGCTACCATCTCTTATGAACGAAAAGAGCTTCTAGACAACAGAACAACGATTACTCACCTTAAACTGGACGAACAATTTTTCTTTAATGAGTCGAACGAGAGGGAATTTCTCCAGACACCCGACGAGGCCCTCATCCCTGTCATTCGCAGGAGAAAAGGAGAGAGATATCGCAGAAGGAGATCGGGGTTCCTTGTAAGTATCTGGTGACAAGTGGCTAATCTGCCTTTGCCATCGGTACTATTGGCCAACATACAATCACTGGAAAATAAAGTGGACAAACTACAAGAATGTATATCCTACCAACGGGACATTAAAAACTGTTTCACCGAGTTGTGGCTGTACGACGACAAGAATAACATACAGCTGATGGGTTACACACTGTATCGGCAGGATAGAACAGCAGCCTCTGGTAAGACAAGGGGTGGCGGTCTATGTATATTTGTAAACAACATCTGAGGCACAATATCTAAGGAACTCTCAAGGTTTTGTCGCCTGAGGTAGAGTATCTCATGATAAACTGTAGACCACACTATCTACCAAGAGAGTTTATCTATATTCTTTATAGCTGTCTATTTACCACCACAAACCAATGCTGGCACTAAGACTGCAATCAACGAGCTGTATATGGCCATGAGCAAACAGAAAAATGCTCATCCAGAGGCGGTGCTCCTAGTGGCCGGGGACTTTAATGCAGGGAAACTTAAATCTGTTTGACCTAATTTCTACCAGCATGTTAAATGTGCAACCAGAGGGAAAAAACTCTAGACCACCTTTACTCCACACACAAAGATGTGTACAAAGCTATCCCTCACCCTCCATTTGGCAAATCTGACCATAATTCTATCTTCCTGATTCCAGCTTACAAACAAAAACTAAAGCAGGAAGCACTGACTCGGTCAATAAGTAAGTGGTCAGATGAAGCAGATGCTAAGCTACAATACTCTTTTGCTAGCACAGACTGGAATATGTTCAGGGATTATTACGCTGGTACTGAGGTGTACACCACATCAATCACTGGCTTCATCAATAAGAGCATCGATGACGGTGTCCCCATACTGTGTGATCACACTCTCCGTAGACGATGTGAGTAAGACCTTTAAACAGGTCAACATTCACAAGGCCGCAGGGCCAGACGAATTACCAGGACGTGTACTCCGAGCATGCGTTGAACAACTGGCAAGTGTCTTCACTGACATTTTCAATTTCTCCCTGTCTGAGTCTGCAATACCAACATGTTTCAAGCAGACCACCATAGTCCCTGTGCTCAAGAAAACTAAGGTAACCTGCCTTAATGACTACTGACCCATAACACTCACGTCTGTAGCCATGAAGTGTTTTGAAAGGCTGATCATGGCTCACATCAACACCATTATCCCAGAATCTCTAGACCCACTCCAATTTGCATACCGCCCCAACAGATCGACAGATAATTACCATCAAGTGCTATGATGAAACTGGCTCCCATGAGGACCACCACAGACTTGGAAGACCCAGAGCAATCTCTATTGCACTCCACACTGCTCTTTCACACCTGGACAAAAGGAACACCTATGTGAGAATGCTATTCATTGACTACAGCTCTGTGTTCAACACCATAGTTCCCTCAAAGCTCATCACTAAGCTAAGGACCCTGGGACTAAGCACCTCCTTCTGCAACTTGATCCTGGACTTCCTGATGGGCGACCCCCAGGTTGAAAGGGTAGGTAAAAACACATCCGTCATGCCGATCTTCAACACGGGGGCCCCTCAGGTGTGCGTGTTCAGTCCCCTCCTCTGTACTCCCTGTTCACTCATGACTGCACGGCCAGGAACGACTCCAACATCAGTTTGCCGATGACACAACAGTGGTAGGTAGGCCTGATCACTGACAACAACAAGATAGCCTATAGGCAGGAGATCAGAGACCTGGCCGTGTGGTGCCAGGACAACAACCGCTCCCTCAAAGTGACAAAGGAGATGATTGTGGACTACAGGAAAAGGAGGACTGAGCACACACCAATTCTCATCGATGGGGCTGTAGTTGAGCAGGTTGAGAGTTTCAAGTTCCTTGTTGTCCACATCACCAGCAAACTAACAAGCACAACAAGACAGTTGTGAAGAGGGCACAACAAAACCTTTTTTTCCCAGGAGACTGAAAAGATTTGGCATGTGTCCTCCGATCCTCAAAAGGTTCTACAGCTGCACCATCGTGAGCATCCTGACTGGTTGCATCACTGCCTGGTATGGTCCTCCGACAGCAAGACACTAAAAAGGGTAGTGTATTCGGCCCAGTACATCACTGGGGCCAAGCTTCCTGCCATCTTGGACCTCTATACCAGGCAGTCAGAGGAAGGCCCTAAACATTGTCATAGACTCCAGCCACCCTAGTCATAGACTGTTCTCTCTGCTACCGCACGGCAAGCGGTACCGGAGAGCCAAGTCTAGGTCCAAGAGGCTTCTAAACAGCTTCTTCCCCCAAGCCATAAGACTCCCGAACATCTAATAAAATGGATTCCCCGACTATTCAAATGGCCCCCTCTCTTTTACGCTGCTGGTACTCTTTGCTTATTATCTATGCATAGTCACTTTAATAACTCTACCTACATGTACATATTACCTCAATTACCTTGACTAACCGGTGACCCCACATATTGACTCTGTACCTGTACCCCCAGTATACAAGCCTCACTATTGTTATTTTACTGCTGCTCTTTCTTAAAACTGCATTGTTGGTTAAGGGCTTGTAAGTAAGCACTTCAATGTAAGGTCTGAACCTGTTGTATTCAACGCATGTGCCAAAAACAATTTGATTTGATTTGAATTAACATGTTTGCTTCTTAATTTGTGGAATAGCTTTCCTTAATGCATTTGAGCCAATCAGTTGTGTTGTGACAAGGTGGGGGTGGTATACAGAAGATAGCTTATTTGGTAAAAGACCAAGTCCATATTAAGGCAAGAACAGTTCAAATAAGCAAAGAGAAATGACAGTCCATCATTACTTTAAGACATGAAGGTCAGTCAATCCAGAAAATGTCAAGAACTTTGAACGTCAGTTCAAGTACAGTCACAAAACCATCAAGCGCTATGATGAAACTGGCTCCCATGAGGACCACTACAGACATGGAAGACCCAGAGTTACCCCTACTGCAGAGCATACGTTTGTTAGTTACCAGCCTCAGAAATCAGCTATTAACTGCACCTCAGAGTTCAAGTAACAGACACATCTCAACATGAACTGTTTAGAGGAGACTGCATGAATCAGGCCTTCATAGTCGAATTGCTGCAATGAAACCACTACTAAAGGACACCAATAAGAAGAATAAACTTGCTTGGGCCAAGAAACACGAGCAATGGACATTAAACCGGTGAAAATCTGTCCTTTGGTCTGATGAGTCCGAATTGGAGATTTTTGGTTCCAACCGCCGTGTCTTTGTGAGACGCAGAGTAGGTGAACGGCATATGTGGTTCCCATCGTGAAACATGGAGGAGGAGGTTTAGGGGTGCTTTGCTGGTGACACTGTCTGTGATTTATTTAGAATTCAAGGCACACTTAACCAGCATGGCTACCACAGCATTCTGCAGGTATACGCCATCCCATCTGGTTTGCGCTTAGTGGGAGTATCATTTGTTTGTCAACAGGACAATGACCCAACACACCTCCAGGCTGTGTAAGGGCTATTTGACCAAGAAAGAGAGTGAAGGAATGTTGCATCAGATGACCTGGCCTCCACAATCACCTGACCTCAACCCAATTGAGATGGTTTGGGATGAGTTGGACCGCAGAGTGAAGAAAAAGCAGCCATCAAGTACTCAGCATATGTGGGAACTCCTTCAAGTCTGTTGGAAAATCTTTCCTCATGAAGTTGGTTGAGAGGATGCCAAGAGTGTGCAAAGCTGTCATCAAGGCAAAGTGTGGCTAATTTGAGGAATCTATCATCTAAAATATATTTGCATTTGTTTTAACACTTTTTTGGTTACTACATGATTCCACATGCATTATTTAATAGTTTTGATGTCTTCCTATTGTTCTACAATGTAGAAAAACGTAAAAAATAAGAAAAACCCTTGAATGAGTAGGTGTGTCCAAAGTTTTGACTGGTACTGTATGTCTGTACCATGACTCTGGGTGTGTGATGGGTCAGTACCTGATAGAGAGCACCAAGGCAGGTTAAAGGTTAAATAATAACTCCAGTCTGTTAGCAGACGTAGGTAAATCTCTATAAGAGAAATCAAGGGAGTGTTAGGGAGGAAGGAAGGTCTATCATCATCAAGCAGCACCACTCTGGGCCCGCTTCATCCTCAACAGAAAGTTCCTCTTCTCCTCCAGGAGTTCCTGGATGCGTTTGTTCCGTGTTCTCTCCCGGAGGAACACCCGGCTCCGTCTGGGGATCAGGTTGTTTTGGGAGATGACATTGTCTACTCCGATGATCTGGTTGTAGAGAACGTCAATGGAGTTATTTTCGCTGGTCTCCTCCTGGTGGCTTAGCGGCCACATGTGCTTTTTGGTTGTTGTTATGGGAGGCTTGGCTGTCATTTGCTCTGTCATTAACTCTGTTGTTGGCCCTACCGTGGTTGTTGTGGGAACAATGGAGCTCACAGATATGTACTCCGTGATTTTCGGCCAATCAAGGGTGGTCATATCTATGATATCATCCCTGGGGACTGTAGGAATCATCACTGTGATGTCATCATCATAAGGCATGGTTCCAATGGGCATTGTGACATCAGTGCCATAGGGCACGGTTCCACTAGGTATTATGACATCACCACCGCTGGACATTGTGACATCAGTGTATGGGATGGTTCCACTGGGCGATGTCACATCCTCAAAGTAGTTTGTTTCAGTTGGCTTTAGGACATCATCCGTGTTGTATGGGCTGCTGGGAGTTGAGGTTTCTGCTCCTGTTATGTCATAGCTGTGAATGGGGGTCACTGTGGTGTCATTGCTGATAAAGGTGAAGTTAACGTTTGAGTCAGTAAACAGGCTGCTGGGAGTTGTAGTGTATATGCTGGTGCTGGTGGAGACGGTGAAAAAGGGGTAACTTCTGGTTGTGTCTCTGGGGGTCACACTGTGCTCTGGTGTCGTGTGTATGGGGATGGGGTATGTGGTGAAGTATGGGTGGGGTGTATAGGTGTGTGTTGTGCTCATCGGGCGCGGCGTGGTATAAGGTATATGCATTGTACTTCTTGGATGAACCGTGGGCTGAAGGGGGGTGTTGTTATCCTTGGGCCAAGGCAGAGGTCGAGGCAGGGGGCGAGGCAGCGGGCAAGCTGTGACCCGGGGAGGGAGACTGGTGGTCAGGCTGCTGTTGGTCACGTTGCTGCAGGACTTGCAGCACATGCGCCTGTAGCCTGGTAGAGCACAGTAGTGGATCAGCACCTCCATGCGACAGATCATTGACCTGTCTCCATGACAACGCTGCTTGCCTGTGGGCGAGAGAACAAAGAGTTGAGACTGGGCCAGACTGGGAATGGAGCTGTTTGTGTGTGTGTGTGTGTGTGTGTGTGTGTGTGTGTGTGTGTGTGTGTGTGTGTGTGTGTGTGTGTGTGTGTGTGTGTGTGTGTGTGTGTGTGTGTGTGTGTGTGTGTGTGTGTGTGTGTGTGTGTGTGTGTGTGTGTGTGTGTGTGTGTGTGTGTGGTACAACCCCTACATCAAAAGTTTGGACACATCTACTCATTCAAGGGTTTTTCTTTATTTTTTATTATTTTCTACATGTAGAATAAAAGTGAAGACATCAAAACTATGAAATAACATCTGGAATCATGCAGTAACCAAAAAAGTGTTAAACAAATCCAAATATATTTTATATTTGAGATCCTTCAAAGTAGCCACCCTTTGCCTTGATTACATATTTGCACACTCTTGGCATTCTCTCAAACAGTTTAATGAGGTAATCACCTGGAATGCATTTCAATTAACTGGTGTGCCTTGTTAAAAGTTAATTTGGGGAATTTCTTTCCTTCTTAATGTGTTTGAGCTAATCAGTTGTGTTGTGACAATGTAGGGGTGGTATACAGAAGATTGCCGTATTTGGTAAAAGACCAAGTCCATATTATGGCAAGAACAGCTCAAATAAGCAAAGAGAAACAACAGTCCATCATTACTTTAAGACATGAAGGTCAGTCAAGCTGGAACATGCCAAGGACTTTAAACATTTTTTAAAAAGTGCTGTCGCAAAAACCATCAAGCACTATGATGAAACTGTCTCTCATGAAGACTGCTACAACAAAGGAAGACCCAGAGTTACCTCTACTGTAGAGGATAAGTTCATTAGAGTTAACTGCACCTAAGATTGTAGCCCAAATAAATGCTTCACAGAGTTCAAGTAACAGATACATCTCAACATCAACTGTTCAGAGGAGACTGCATGAATCAGGCCTTCATGATCGAATTTCTGCAAAGAAACCACTACTAAAGGACATCAACAAAAAGAAGAGATTTGCTTGGGTCAAGAAACACGAGCAATGGACTGGTGGAAATCTATCCTTAGGTCTGATGAGTCCAAATTTGAGATTTTTAGTTCCAACCGCCATGTCTTTGTGAGACAGAGAAGGTTAAGGAATGATCTCTGCATGTGTTTCTCCCACCGTGAAGCATGGAGGAGGAGGTGTGATGGTTTGGGGGTGCTTTGCTGTTGACACTGTCTGCGATACGCCATCCCATCTGGTTTGCATTTAGTGGGACTGTAAACTGGTTTTTCAACAGGACAAAACACACCTCCAGGCTGTGTAAGGGTAATTAGATCAAGGGGATTGATGGAGTGCTGCATCAGATGACCTGGCCTCCACAATCACCTGACCTCAACCCAATTGAGATGGTTTGGGATGAGTTGGACCGTAGAGTGAAGAAAAATCAGCAAACAAGTGCTCAGCATATGTGGGATTTCCTTCAATACTGTTGGAAAATAATTCCTCATGAAGCTGATTGAGAGAATGCCAAGAGTGTGCAAAGCTGTCAAGACAAAGGGAGACTACTTTGAAGAATCTATCATCTAAAATATATTGAATTTTTTTTGCAACACTTGTTTGGTTACTACATGATTCCATATGTGTTATTTCATAATTTTCATGTCTTCACTATTATTCTACAGTGTTAAAAAAATAGCAAACATAAAGAAAAACCCTTGAATGAGTGTCCAAACCTTGGACCCTGGTACTGTACGTTTACACACGGTGCAGAGAAAAGTAGTAGAGGTAGTAAAGCCAGACCATTAGCAGTAGTGCAGGAAGGAAGAAGAAGTAAAAGGAAACCCAAGCAGCTATCGACAGAGTCGACAGAGTCAAAAGATTAGTCTATAGCAACTGAAGAAGAGTGGTGTGGGCTCTCTTTTGTGGTGCTGGAACAGTAACCTGGCTCTCTTGTGTTGTGTTGTGATGCTGGAACAGTAACCTGGCTCTGTTGTGTTGTGCTGTGATGCTGGAACAGTAACCTGACTCTCTTGTGTTGTGGTGCTGGAACAGTAACCTGGCTCTCTTGTGTTGTGTTGTGTTGTGATGCTGGAACAGTAACCTGGCTCTGTTGTGTTGTGTTGTGATGCTGGAACAGTAACCTGGCTCTGTTGTGTTGTGCTGTGATGCTGGAACAGTAACCTGGCTCTGTTGTGTTGTGTTGTGATGCTGGAACAGTAACCTGGCTCTGTTGTGTTGTGTTGTGATGCTGGAACAGTAACCTGGCTCTGTTGTGTTGTGTTGTGATGCTGGAACAGTAACCTGGCTCTCTTGTGTTGTGGTGCTGGAACAGTAACCTGGCTCTCTTGTGTTGTGTTGCGATGCTGGAACAGTAACCTGGCTCTGTTGTGTTGTGTTGTGGTGCTGGAACAGTAACCTGACTCTCTTGTGTTGTGGTGTTGAAACAGCAGCCTGACTCTTTCAGACCAAACTGACATTTTCTGACATCTCATCTGTCTTCTTTATTAGTTTCCGATTAGAACCATCAATTTATTACATCAATATCACTCTGTAAATGTTTCTAATGCAGGATAAGAGGGTGGATCTTATTTAATTGAGTCTTTCTTTATTACTTTCATGGCAATATCACATTATAGGACAATGTTTAAGCCTTTGTAAAGTTGGATCAATCTGTGAGTTGAATTCCCCTGGATGCTCGTTCTGCGCTCCTCCTCACACAAAGCCCAACCATCACAAACTCAGGAGGAGAGAGTGAGAGCGCTTTTTAAATTTTTATTTTTTTATTTATACAACTTTGCAGTTGATAATGACAGGAACTGAAACGATGAGATGTACTCCCTCCTCAATATATAGATATATTATTTTCTTAAGAAAAATAAATAAACTGTATCGAAAGGTACAAGTTCACAGTCACTTTGGTAAAACACTTCATTACTTTGAAATCAACCAATCAATCAGGTTAGTTAATCAATTGATAGTAAGTCAAATTAATAAATTACATAAATTAATACATAGATTTGGATGTTAAATAAATAAAATACAGAATTCTCCATGATGAATGATGTAAAAACTGGAATGGCACGTTTAAGTGTCATATGAAACATTTACAAAACATGAACACATTTTTCCCTGATAAATCAAAGTGCATATAGACGCAGTGCACATAGTTCTTCTGAATGTTTCCCCGACGTTAATCCAACGTCAGCCCAACGTCAGCCAGCCCCACCCATCAGGCTAGTGAAGCCACGAAACAGTTACCCATAGTATAGAATATTATATATATATTTTTTTCCATAAGTAAGAAGATAACAGTCATGAACATTATTAAACACAGTCAACACCAATGTTATATACAGTATCGCACTGCAAGGTCTGGCATCATTGGCCTCCTACCGTCCGACTCCAGCACGAAACCTCAGATAGCTCGCTATATATTCACAACAGAAACATGTGATCACAATACAATGACAAGCCTGAAGTGTTTTTGTAGATGCCGTCGTCAGTGTGTCGATCGATACCCGTGGCCCTTTGTAAACCGTAGGCCGGTGCTCAGACCAAGTTCCAAACCCTATGTTTGTTGTAGGTTCTGATGGTTTTCGTGTGAGTTTGCTTGTTGGTTTGAAGCTGCCTCTAAGTGAATAATACATGTTTTGATGAGTAAAGCCATCTCTTTCACAGATAAATGCCATTACATTCAATCCAAGATAAGGCATTGTTCATGTGTTTATTGTTCATCACAAAAGGAAAAAACAAAATTGGATGATTTTCAAATGAAGGTCTATGAGGTATTTCTGTATCAGAGTTGTATGTCTATGAGAAGCCTGCATGAACACACGCACTCACATACGCACACGCACACACAAGCATGCACAGACACGCATCAACATACACATACAGTCACTCATACACACACACACAGTCTCACACAATCACCCACACACAGTCTCACACACACACAGTCTCACACAATCACACACACACAGTCTCACACACACACAGTCTCACACAGTCTCACACACACAGTCACACACAGTCTCACACACACACACACACACACACAGTCACACACACACACACACACACACACACACACACACACACACACACACACACACACACACACACACACACACACACACACACACACACACACACACACACACACACACACACACACACACACACACACACACACACACACACACACACACACACTATGAGGGATGCAAATGCATGCATGACAAAAACGTGATCCTTTCCCGAAAGAAAATAACAAGCAACAGTAAACCACTTTATCCATCTGAGAAAATGGAGAGGCAACTAACTGACCAAGTCCTGCATAATATCGGTCTATACCCCCTTTCCTCCCGAAAACGTTCCTCTTTTTAAATATCAACTTCTGTGTTAATGTAAAATCAATTAAAAAAATACACATAACAGTCAAGGATCGAAGTGATCAATAGCAGTCCGTAGGATTAGGCAAATAAGCTACAGCTTATTCATGGTAAAACATTATTATTATTTATATTATTGTTACTCGTATAGATTTTAGATGTGTATATATATATATATATATATATAAATACAAATATATTTATAGATGTATTTGTTTTAAAGTTTGCAAGCACAAATAAGCTGCATTTATTGAACTTTAATATAACAGTCAAAGAGGATGGTTGATGAGGTGGTGAAATGGGAAGCAACCTCACATGGTAAAACTACCCTGTTTTTATTAGCATTTTACTCTTCTTCACTCTCGGCCTCTTCACCCAACAGCTCTGTGTACAATAATCCTAAAAAGTGTTTGTTTGTGTCAACTCCTGTCCCTGTGCTGAATTTCTGTCAGTCTGAGAATGGGACCTAGAACGAGATAAACCTTTGTTCTCATTCTAGAATGGAACCAGGATGTGAGATGAGCATTTAGCAAAGATGTCCTCATTGTGACAAGATCACATTCACAATAAAGCTTTTTAAAACTTTTTTTTCTTTTTTCTTTTCATTATTTTCCACACTTGTCGCCCTCAAACGATGACGGCACGGTGACAAAAAAAATTGCACCCGCATCTCAGGAGTGTGAACCATGACGACTCGCAACTAGCTCGCGCAAAACATGGCCGCCAAACAGAGGGGCCTCTCATGACTCACCGGCTCAACCATGCCACTAAGAGCCGCCAATCAAACCTGCTTGTCTTTTTCCATTTCCACCTTCTCTTCAATGTTTAAATGTTTTTCTTTTTAGTTTTGACTGGCCAGCGGTTACAACACAATGCTCCACAAAGGAGAGAGAGAGAAAAGAGAAGAGAGAGACAGAGCAAGAGAGAACCAACCAACCAATCAGCACACAGGAGCCAGAGACCTCCCCCAATCAGAGCTGTCTCAGACACAGAGAGAGAGAGAGACACACACGCCCCAAAAGAGAAGCGAAAAGCTGGCGCTCGCTCGCGGGCGCGGCCACAGGCACGGACACGGGGGAGGGGTGGGGGGTGGTCAGGGGGTAAGCCTGCCCCCGGGACCCCTAGCCCAGGCCTGTTGCAGGGTGAAGAGGACAGAGAGAGAGGGCAAGGTCCAGGTCAGGACCGCCATGCACCGGAGGTTGGGCCCAGAGCTATAAAGGGATGGTTTTTTACGTGAGCTGTTCCTCTGGTAGGGCAAGTCTGGGTCAGGGCGGGACAGCCACTGGATCAGGATGTTGCCGTTCTTATTCAGGTCCGACGAGCCTCCTGGAGATTGAGAAAGGAGGGAATAATATCAGAGATGAAAATGAGTATGAGTTCATCAGGAGAGATTTATACTCCCCACTACCTATACTAAATTACTTTCAGTCACCGATTTCTTTAAATGTTTTGTGTTGTGTATAGCGTAATGGGGCCAGGCCATAATACTTACTTGGACATGGCGCCAAGCGACAGATGCGGATGGTGTCTGGCTTGCTGTCCAGGCAGAGACCGATGGTGTTGTCACGCGTATGACACAATGCCTGCCTCTGCTGTGTCCCATTGGCACACGTCACCGAGCACTGTGGTCACACGAGCATAGAAAGAGAGTGTGAGAATAGGCTATACACAACAACCTCCAACATCATAAACACACACACCTACACACACACACAGACTCCATACCACACATCTACATGCATACAAACTAAATAATAAGCCCCTATGTATTCATCCACCAGTACCCCCCTCCACCCCCAGCCTCCCATCCTTACCTGTGACCAGGGCCCTACTCTCCACTGTGCAGGGCAGAGCTCTCTGTTGCAGGGCCTGCGTGCCTCAGGCCGGTCGTCATTGCAGTACTTGCTGTGAATGGAGCGCTTGTTGCCGTTGTCTAAGGGCTGAACACAGCGAACGGACCTCACCTGGTACCCTGTTTTACCGCATGTCTTACTGCATGGCTCCCACGGACCATCCTCCCAGCTACAAGGAACAAGAGAGAGTCAGAGGGAGGCACAGACAAAAACATACCTCGAGGCCTTGTTCCATTTCGGTCACTAGCCCTTTACTCTCCAACCTCTTTGGTGTTCACAGGTTCACAGACCAAGGAGTGACATTGAACAGCGGCCTACTTCTACGTAAACCTGAATATGAACCACACAAACATATCCATACGTACATGGGCTGTGAGCACTCCTTCTGGTTGCAGTCTCTGCTGATGGCGCGAGGCTTCTTGATGTTCTCACAGTAGCGTCGGTGGACCATCTTACTGTCCGCTCTCCTTCTACAGCCGAACCGGGTATACTGCTTACCTTTTAAGGCCGGACACACACAAACATCTGTTAGGCAACGAGCTCCACATCCAAATCTCCTATCATGTTCCCCAGTCACCCGGTGTCTTCCTGTGCTAGTGGTGTCACTGTGAAATACCTCCCCCACAGGGCTTGGAGCAGAAGGACCATTTCTTCAGGGCCCACTCGTAGAAGGAGGTGTCATCCAGCAGCATGTTGTTCTCTATTGCAGACAGCAGGTCCATGTGGATGATGTACTTATAGGAAAGGGTCACCTTGGCATCTCCATGGGACTGCACCTGGACACGGTCGACAACAGCACAATCATATTAGTTTAGGTCATATATATAAAGCAAATGTCAGGACTGGAAATGTCATAAACTCAATGCTGGACCATCAACCATCAAAATCAAGCTATAACAATCATATATGGTAAGGATTAAGTGTGTATTTTGTGACTTGTATGAGTGCTTGGGTGTGTGTGTGTGTGTGTGTACCATGATGAGGACTCCGTGTCTGAGTGGTCCGTTGGTCTGTAGTGTCTCCTTGTCATGGTCATTATTCATGTATTCCCACTCCACACCCTTCTCTATGACCGCACGGGATTCTGGGAGGTCTCCCTCTGCATTCAGGAAGAACTGTCCTGATGCCTGGTTCTTCACCGCTGGGGAGGGAGGTGGAGTTATAAACTGGAATACTCACACTTACACACACAAACACGCAGGCACACACACACACACACACACACACACACACACACACACACACACACACACACACACACACACACACACACACACACACACACACACACACACACACACACACACACACACACACACACACACACACACACACACACACACACACACACACACACACACACACACACACCGCACGCACACATTTTATACCTAGGATGTGTGCGGTTGGCTTAATCTCTTGGATTAGTAGGTGTCTCGCCCCTCGAGGGATTTCAAGTACTTTGAGGAAACCTGAAATGAAAACACCACATTACCCTGAGGTCCAGACGCCCACAGAGAAAACATCTTTTCAACTTTGTCAGGATACATTTTCACTCAACTTTCATTCAACTTTATTGTTCAGGGCTAATTTCTGTGTACACGGGGTACATTTCAAATACAATTTTAACTGCTCTTAGTTTTGCCAGCCAGGGTCATCAACAGTCAATTCCAGGAAATGTATCAAAATGTGTTTTTTTCCTTATTTCAGCTGGATGATATTTATTTAATATGAGGTCATGGTATAGTGATTCACATCATCGTTGGGCGGTGATCCTGCTCATATGGTAATGCTTTGAACAGGACATGATTCTAGCCAGGGCCAATGTCCACAAAGCGTCTGATTAGGAGTGCTGATCTGTCCATACAATATCATTCATTATGATCTAAAATAGTGAAACTGATCCTAGATCAGCACTCCTACACTGAGGATTTGTTGATAAGGGCCAAGCTTATTATCTCCATGTGACCAGTAGAGGGGACTCTTTAGTTAGTTATCCAGTGAAGTTGTGACCACTTCATCAGAATAGGACTCAGGCCAGGAAAACAACCTCATCTATCTCACTTCCTGCACTGTTTTCATGCTCTTTCATGTTCCAAGGTCTGACAACTCAGTTACATATTACCTTATTGGTCTCAGTCTGCCACAGTGGTGTGTGTGTGTGTGTGTGTGTGTGTGTGTGTGTGTGTGTGTGTGTGTGTGTGTGTGTGTGTGTGTGTGTGTGTGTGTGTGTGTGTGTGTGTGTGTGTGTGTGTGTGTGTGTGTGTGTGCGTGCATGCGTGTGTGTGTGTGTGTGCGTGTGTGTGCGTGTGTGTGTGTACCTTGTTTCTTGGCACTGCGAGTGAAATTGCCCTTGATGATCTTGCAGCTGGAGTTGTCTCCTCCACAGACGCCACATTTGTCCTCCTGTTGGGAGGACCCTACCACGCTGTCACAGCCTACTTTCTGCAACACGCAGGCACACACACACACACACACACACACACACACACACACACACACACACACACACACACACACACACACACACACACACACACACACACACACACACACACACACACACACACACACACACACACACACACACACACACACACACACACTAGAGTATTATGGACACACACAAAGTTATGAACACTGACACACACCTCACACAGTTGCAGACAGTCACGCACACACATAACTAGGGTTGCAATATTTTTTGCAAACCTACATATATTTGACAACAAACACACTGCTATATTTATGGACACACACACTGACCTCACAGTCCCCGCGCACACACACACTGTAGGGGTCTTTATATGAGCAGCGCGTGCCGTCTTGGACCAGCCTCTGCATGTTGATCTTGTCTCGGGTCTCCGTGGACTGGCAATGCAGGTGGCAGCGCTGCTTAGCTGCACAACCCATACACACACGTTACAACACTTGATTTACATCCATCGCTAGTAGAACAGAACCACACAGAAACATTGTCTTAAGACACAGAGCCCTAATTGTGCCAAGCTTCACCTCTATTTTCCATGTTCTCCTGCAGTTTGAGTGTGTATGCAATGTGACTATGTCTGACAGTATTACAGAACAGGCTGTGAAGGGGATCTGGATTTATACTGTATAGGTGAATCCCAGTATGCAGAGAAAACATGAAAGTGGAGGGGGAGGTTAAAAGAAGTACTAGCCAAGCCCAGCATATATCCCTTACAATAAGGACACAGCTCAGAGTTATATACCCTTTGTGTGGGCAATGGAGGATCTCTGTCTAGCCTGTATGTGTTTATGTAATCTCCCGAGCCAGACGTGTGTATATACCGACTATGCAATAGCTATAAAGTCTGTCATGCAAGATTGGTATTTAAGTGGATTTGAATGTTCATTGTGTATGTAAACTTGCTGCAAAACAAATTGCCGAAGGATTGACTCAACTATGTAAACCACAGAATCCCTATATGATTTACATTTTACAGACGCTCTTATCCAGAGTGACTGCATACATTTTTGTACTGGTCCCCCATGGGAACGGAACCCTGGCATTGCAAGCACCATGGTCTACCAACTGAGCCACACGGGATCTGATCTGAGATGACTCGAACTATGTCTTCAGTATGCAATGTTCCAAATGCACTGTGATCACCTTACTGATATTACATAGTATTAGAAACACTCAGATTGGGAGTTGAGTACTCATTGACTCATGCCGATACACAGTCCGTCACTCCCTCACTCCTCCAGCCAGAGTCCCCAGAGAGGGGGCCGATGCCACAGATCATCCCAGAGGGAGAGAGAGTTCTCTGGGTGAGATTACCCTTACCAGCTGGACTCTGGATGACCAAAGCAGCTGGAACAATCAATGCTTGTAGAAAGTGTTTGTTTTTTTAACTGTAGAGCAATGTTACGAGGATGTTTGTGGCTAAAAACACAACATTGACAGTATTTTACAACAGGTGTAATTAATTATTAGATTTCGAGCAAAGTCTAGATTTTCATACAGACTCACTCTAGTTCTCTCACACTATCTCTAAACCCTCGAGATGAAAACACACTAATGGAATTCATTCTAACTTCTCTCCTTACCTCTCCTTTCCCCCCTTCTCTATCTTCCCCTCTCTCTCTCCCCTCTCCCGCAAGTACTTGAGACAATGTGGAGAAAAGTATTTAGCATGGGGACTGGATCTGCAAGGCTCGCAAACTCTTTAAACTCATACTCACACTTATAGATGAGGTAAGGGCGTTTTGTTTGGAGATGGCGAGAAAAAAGGGATGTTATGGGGATCCCATTCTGGGTTCTGATGGTTTAAACACATACAGTATGACTATGTTCTGTGGGTCACAACAGCTGAAGAGCTGAGAAAAGAGGGAGGGAGGGGGGATGGGAGGAAGAGCGACCAACACACTGACTAAGACTGACCGACGCACCGAACAACACACAGACTAACACACCTACTGACCGACCGACACACAGACAGACAGGCTAAAAAAGAGCTTAGATGATTAAGTTGAGTGTGATAGGTTAGAGATAGAAGAGAGTGTTTTTTAAAAGGGGTTCAATAAAGGGGTTGCCGTTTTAGAATGGTTCAAAGGCAAGGGTTCTGTTTTTTAAGATGGGTGCTTCACACAAGAGGAGCTGACTTATGTCCCACAACCCACCATTTCAGGAAGTCTGTGTGTAGGCTACTTACGTTCCGTGTGTTCATAAGGCAGCCAGTGGTGCTTGTTGTTGTGGAACTCAAACTCAGGGTCCAAGCTACGGCACTGCTCCTCCCTGAAGTCACTGTACAGCTCCTCACACTCCTGGCTGTTACACAGCTGGAACTGGTGGTTAGTCCCCAGACAGGTACGACCTCCATTAGCAGGCCTGGAGACAACAGTGAAATGTTTTATTTAACCAGTCATGTCAGTAAGAACAAATTCTTATTTACAATGACGGCCTACCCCGGCCAAACCTGGACCACCCTGGGCCAATTGTGCCCCGCCCTATGGGACTCCCAACTACGGCCGGTTGTGATACAGCCTGGAAATCAAACCAGGATCTGTAGTGACACCTCCAGCACTGAGATGCAGTGCCTTAGACCGCTGTGCCACTCAGGAGCCCATTCAATTGGTAAATGTGAACAGTGAATATGTTCTGTTCTGTTAGGACAAGCTCTAACGCTCTTGAACCATGATACTATGCAAGCATTGCTAGGAAGATTTGTCAGTATTTAGGGTTTAAAAAAATACCGTACCTGGGGTTGTTGCATTCACGGGTTCTAAACTGCACCCCTCCTCCACAGGTACGAGTACAGGACCCAAACTGGCTCCACATGTCCCACCCACCATCCTGCTTTATCATGTCAATGGTCAGCCAGATACAGTGACCTTTGAAGCAGTGCTGTGATAGGACGAGAGAGGGGAAGAAACTGTAGGATGGTATTATTTTTACCATTAGGGTGGTGTGTGTGTGTGTGTGTGTGTGTGTGTGTGTGTGTGTGTGTGTGTGTGTGTGTGTGTGTGTGTGTGTGTGTGTGTGTGTGTGTGTGTGTGTGTGTGTGTGTGTGTGTGTGTGTGTGTGTGTGTGTGTGTGTGTGTGTACAGTACCAGTCAAAGGTTTGGACACACCTCCTCATTCAAGGGTGTTTATTTATTTTGTACTATTTTCTACATTGTAGAATAATAGTGAAGACATCAAATCTATGAACTAACACATGTGGAATCATATAGTAACCAAAAAAGTGTTAAACAAATATAAATGAATTTATATTTTAGATTCTTCAATGTAGCCACCTTTTGCCTTGATGACAGCGTTGCACAGTCTTGGCATTCCCTCAATTAGCTTCACCTGGAAAGCTTTTCCAACAGTCTTGAAGGAGTTCCCACATGCTGAGGCTGCTTTTCCTTCACTCTGCGGTCCAACTCATCTCAAACCATCTCGAATTGGTTTGTGATTGGGTGACTGTGGAGGGCAGGTCATCTGATGCAGCACTCTATCACTCTCCTTCTTGGTAAAATTGCCCTTACACAGCCTGGAGGTGTGTTGGGTCATTGTGCTGTTGAAAAACAAATGGTAGTCCCACTAAGTGGCAGGTAGCCTAGTGGTTAGCGTGTTGGGCCGATAACTGAAAGGTTGCTAGATCGAATCCATGAGCTGACAGATTCAAAACTTGTCATTCTGCCCCTGAACAAGGCAGTTAACCCACTGTTCTTAGGCTATCATTGTAAATAATAATTTGTAATTAACTGACTTCCCTAGTTAAATAAAAACTAATAAAAGTACAAACCAGATGGTGTGGTGTATTGCTGCAGAATACTGTGGTAGCCACGCTTGAATTCACCATTACACCTCTTCCATGCTTCATGCTGGGAACCACATCTACGAGATCATCCATTCACCTACTCTGCATCTCCCAAAGAACCAAAAATCTTAAATTATGACTCATCAGACCAAAGGACAGATTTATACCGGTCTAATGTTCTTGGCCCAAGCAACTCTCATCTTCTTATTGGTGTCCTTTAGTAGTAGTTTCTTGGCAGCAAAATCGACCATGAAGGCCTGATTCATGCAGTCTCCTCTGAACAGTTGATGTTGAGAAGTGTCTGTTACTTGAACTCTGTAAAGCATTTATGTGTGTCACACCCTGACCTTAGATAGCCTTTTTATGTCTCTATTTGGTTTGGTCAGGGTGTGATTCGGGTGGGCATTCTATGTTCTGTTTTCTATGTTTTTGTATTTCTATGTTTTGGCCAGGTATGGTTCTCAATCAGGGACAGATGTCTATCGTTGTCTCTGATTGGGAATCATACTTAGGTAGCCTTTTCCCTTTTGTCATTGTGGAATGTTGTCTTTGTTAGGGGCACTATAGCCCTTGTCAGCGTCAAGGTCGTGGCCTTGATTTCTTGTTTTATTGGCGACATTTGACTAAATAAAAGAAAATGTACGCTCACCACACTGCACCTTGATCTTCCTTGAACGATGACCGTGAAAATGTGAGCTGCAATCTGAGGTGCAGTTAACTCTAATGAACTTATCCTCTGCAGCAGAGGTTTCTCTGGGTCTTCCTTTCCTGTGGCGGTCCTCGTGAGAGCCAGTTCCATCATAGTGCTTCATGGTTTTCTGACTCTGCACTTAAAGAAAGTTCTTGACATTTTACGGATTGACTGACCTTCGAGTTTTACAGTAATGATGGACTGTCGTTTCTCTTTGCTTATTTGATCTGTTTTTGCCATAATAGGAACTTGGTCTTTTACCAAATAGGGCTATCTTCTGTATACCACCCCTACCTTGTCACAACACAACTGATTGGCTCAAATGCATTAAGAAGGAATGAAATTTCACAAATTAACTTTTAACAAGGCAAACCTGCTAATTGATATGCATTCCAGTTGACTACCTCATGAAGCTGCTTGAGAGAATGCCAAGAGTGTGTAGAAAATGTTAAAAATAAAGAAAAACCCTTGAATGAGTAATGGTGTCCAAACTTTTGACTGGTACTGTGTGCGTGTGTGTACCTTCCCATCCCCACACATGGTGCCATCGATGGGTGGTCCTTTCTTGGTCTTGCAAAAGAAGGGGTTGTCAGGGTGGCTGCACCACAGCTGTTTGCAGGGGTCAAACGTCCGGTACTGCAATGGACAGACAGAGAAGACTCCTCACACACACATCCTCTCACATTATACACACACAGCCAGTAACTGGGTCTTTACCGAAAACATATAGTATCACCAGACAAGGCAGGTGACTTGCAACAGGTCACTCTTTCTCGTATACAGACACCGAGACACTGGGAGTAGCTAACATCACGGAACATTCCAGAAATCACCTCAGACCTACTACACCAGAGAGAACAGATCAATTGGACCATTGACTGTACTGCACATGTACAAGAAAATATACAAAACCTCAACATCTATAAGGGTCCAGACGGCAGTGTACTGTAGTAGTCCTTCACTGTTTCACTGTTACAACAACACGGCTGTACAGGAGGTCAAAGAGCATGCAGACAAAACCAAAGAGGATGAGGAGAGAGAGACTCTGACTGAGAGAACCTGCAGGTCTGTGGGGTCAGAGAGGAGGGCAGGGAGAGCAGAATGTGATGGGTAAGAGGTCAACTGTCAATTGTTGCCCCACAGAGTAGGATAATGTTGTCCTTATTCAGTTTTACGTTCCATGGCTCTAATGGGGACAGTTAACTAATAGTTGTAATCATTTCTAAATGGAGTCTCTGCTTCGTCTGTCTTTCACCTGTTTCCCTCCGTTCCCCCCTCTGTCCCCCGTTCCACAATAACAAAGCCGACCCAGACTCTCTACCCAGAATGACCTCAGGTGTCCCCTACAGTTGAGCCCACAACAGGGTCAAAGGTCAGCCTGCGGTTGGCACTGATGACATCAGCCTGGTAGGCTGGCACGCGACACTGCAGGATCCTAAACCTGATCATAGAAAAGCAGCTCTCGCACCAGACCTTTCTTTCTGCCTGGAAAGGACTTCTCTTTCTCTTTCTTCCCATCCCTTTTCCAATATCTTTGCCAATATCGCTTTCCGAATGGCCAAATAGTGACACATAGATTTACAGTGAAAGGCGCCGTGTGTGTGTGTGTGTGTGTGTGTGTGTGTGTGTGTGTGTGTGTGTGTGTGTGTGTGTGTGTGTGTGTGTGTGTGTGTGTGTGTGTGTGTGTGTGTGTGTGTGTGTGTGTGTGTGTGTGTGTGTGTGTGTGTGTGTGTCAGTGTTGAGCTCATTTGCTATGGTTCACTTTTTCTGGCTAGCTGTCTGGGAGAAATCCAGAACTCTTTTCCTTTTTGGCACTAAATGAAAACTAAAAAAGTGTATGTTTAGAATTCTGCAGAACACATGCCAGTCACGATCATGTGACGATGGGTAGAACGAAAGAACGGAAGATAAACAAGTAACGATGACAACCATACTGATAATCAGAAGAAAAAGAAAGTGGCCACATCGCTCCGAGGGGGAGGATAGGGGGGTAACCTTACCTGTGTTCCAGCCTGGCCCACCTTTTGCAGCTAAAGGAATGAATGGTTTGACAAGAGAATAAAGGGTAATCTAGCAACGAGTGCAAAGCCCTGCAAAGAGTAGGTCAGCTCAACTCTCATCTCTCAATCACAAAACAGCTCCCGAGATACAAAGATAAGATCTTTAGTCAGTGTCAAGATGCCTTGAGGGACAGACCTATTCAAGTGGGGACTTACATGGAGCGTAACAAACATTAGGACCACCTTCCTAATATTGATTTGCTCCCCCCCCCCTATTTGCCCTCAGCATAGCCTCAATTTGTCTGAGCATAGACTCTGCAAGGTGTTGAAAGCATTCCACAGGGATTCTTGACTCCTTCGCTTCCCACAGTTGTGCCAAGTTGGCTGGATGTCCTTTGGGAGGTGGACCATTCTTGATGCACACGGTAAACTGTTGAGAGTGGAAAACCCAGCATCGTTGCAGTTCTTGACACAAACTGGTGGGACTGGCAGCTACTACCATACCCCGTTCAAAGTCTTGCCCATTCACCCTCTGGCTGGAAAATATACACAATCCATGTCTCCATTGTCTCAAGGCATAAAAATCCTTCTTTAGTCTCCTCCCCTTCATCTACACTGATTGAAGTGGATATAACGGATAAGGGATCAGAGCTGTCCCTTGGATTCACCCGGTCAGTCTATGTCGTGGAAAGAGCAGGTGTTCATCATGTTTTGTACACTCAGTCTATGTCGTGGAAAGAGCAGGTGTTCATAATGTTTTGTACACTCAGTCTATGTCGTGGAAAGAGCAGGTGTTCATAATGTTTTGTACACTCTAGTCTGGAAAGAGCAGGTGTTCATCATGTTTTGGAAAGAGCAGGTGTTCATCATGTTTTGTACACTCAGTCTATGTCGTGGAAAGAGCAGGTGTTCATCATGTTTTGTACACTCAGTCTATGTCGTGGAAAGAGCAGGTGTTCATGTTTTGTACACTCAGTCTATGTTGGAAAGAGCAGGTGTTCATAATGTTTTGTACACTCAGTCTATGTCGTGGAAAGAGCAGGTGTTCATAATGTTTTGTACACTCAGTCTATGTCGTGGAGGTGTTCATAATGTTTTGTACACTCAGTCTAATGTCGTGGAACTCGGTCTATGTCGTGGAAAGAGCAGGTTCATCATGTTTTGTTCGTGGAAAGAGCAGGTGTTCATAATGTTTTTCAGTCTACACAGGTGTTCATGTTTTGTACACTCAGTCTATGTCGTGGAAAGAGCAGGTGTTCATCATGTTTTGTACACTCAGTCTATGCAGGTGTGGAAAGAGCAGGTGTTCATAATGTTTTGTACACTCAGTCTATGTCGTGGAAAGAGCAGGTGTTCATAATGTTTTGTACACTCAGTCTATGTCGTGGAAAGAGCAGGTGTTCATAATGTTTTGTACACTCAGTCTATGTCGTGGAAAGAGCAGGTGTTCATAATGTTTTGTACACTCAGTCTATGTCGTGGAAAGAGCAGGTGTTCATCATGTTTTGTACACTCAGTCTATGTCGTGGAAAGAGCAGGTGTTCATCATGTTTTGTACACTCAGTCTATGTCGTGGAAAGAGCAGGTGTTCATAATGTTTTGTACACTCAGTCTATGTCGTGGAAAGAGCAGGTGTTCATCATGTTTTGTACACTCAGTCTATGTCGTGGAAAGAGCAGGTGTTCATCATGTTTTGTACACTCAGTCTATGTCGTGGAAAGAGCAGGTGTTCATAATGTTTTGTACTCAGTCACTCAGTCTATGTCGTGGAAAGAGCAGGTGTTCATCATGTTTTGTACACTCAGTCTATGTCGTGGAAAGAGCAGGTGTTCATCATGTTTTGTACACTCAGTCTATGTCGTGGAAAGAGCAGGTGTTCATCATGTTTTGTACACTCAGTCTATGTCGTGGAAAGAGCAGGTGTTCATCATGTTTTGTACACTCAGTCTATGTCGTGGAAAGAGCAGGTGTTCATCATGTTTTGTACACTCAGTCTATGTCAGTAGGGAATTCAGTGAGGAGTGGGGACTTATTTTATTGCGGTGTGGATGTTATCCATGTAACCCTGCTCATCACGGTATCATTGGGGACTGAAGTGTGAAGTGGATGGCTTTTCAACTGCTGGCACCACTACAGTGAGTACTTGTTATTGTGGTAACATATATGAATCGAGTATGTATACATTAGTATAAGCAATAGTTAGTGCATATGTTAGTATACCACTCGTTCCTTTGGAGAGTTCTTACCGCGGTGCACATCATGTAGCCCACGCCGAAGTCGAAGCGACACTGTTCGTTCATGGAGTAGTGCAGACCAGGAAGTCTGGGCAGGGACGGCCAGTTATGTTCGTAGGGGTCATCACGAAGACATTCGTAGGATCTGGGTCAAAAGAGACATTGTGACCTAACAGTGTTGTCACATTCATTTCAGGTTTTATATTCAGTGAATTAAAACAGAGTAGCAATGATTCTATTCAAATGTTTTTTATAAAACTTTGTTTGGAACAATAGTTGCAGAAAAATGTTCAGGACCCTTCCTCAGGCTGCATGCTTTTTTTGATGTGGGAGAATGTAATAGTCATTAATAGAAGCTCTGTATGATGTGACCACTGATGACAGCCCTATTAAAGTGGAGTTCCGTTTGTTTGTTCAGTTGTTTGTTTGATGTTGGAGTCATTCAGGTCTGGTGAAAAGGAATGTAAACAAGTGTGTGTGTGTGTGTGTGTGTGTGTGTGTGTGTGTGTGTGTGTGTGTGTGTGTGTGTGTGTGTGTGTGTGTGTGTGTGTGTGTGTGTGTGTGTGTGTGTGTGTGTGTGTGTGTGTGTGTGTGTGTGTGTGTGTGTGTGTGTGTGTGTGTGTATGTATATAGTAGGTGTGTGATAGACTCACTGTAGGTAACGTCCCAGCTCCTGCTGGCTACAGCGGGACCAGTGGAAGCGGTGGAAGGCAGCTTGGACCAACGGGGCCATGATGCTCCCCATGTGCACCTCATCTCCACAGCGATTCCCCTGGCCGTCGTGCTCCATACCCAGCCTGGGGGAGGGAGGAAGGGGAATTCCTCAATATGTGGACAGGTATATGTATCTAATTGTGTGTTTCATTGTGGATATAATGCTTTTGAATTCAAGTCTTTACAGTTTGTGTGTGTGTGTGTGTGTGTGTGAAGGGCGGGGGGAGGGTTGAATAAAGAGAGAACGATGCATTAAAACAATTCAGAAATCTATAATTATTGAGCAATTTATATCTATAGGCTACATTAAGGTTTTTCTTTCATTATTTTTATCTGGCATTGGTCCGTAAGCCTAAGTGTTAGGACCGAATACACATCAAACTGTATGCGCACCAAACACACACCAATTGCCAAATGCTTTTGGGAACATGGGCAGAGAAATATTCAGGGGAAAACAATGAAGAAGTGTTAAAGAAAAACTTCATTGTTAAAAACATTTTCAAGAGAAAAAAAGCAAACTGTACAACGCATTTTTTATATTTGTGGGTGTGGGTCAGATTTTTGTACTTTTGGTTGTGGTAGGGTGCAGTTGAACAAACAGCTGACCTACGCTTCACTAGTGTGTATGTACTCACACATGTCCTGTCTCGTGGGCTACCACGAAGGCAGAAGAAAAGCCATCCTCGTGGTTCAGAGTACAGCTCCTTACCGGGTGACACATCCCTGTTACTGGAGCATAACCTGAAGAAGAGGGAGGGGAAAGAGAGAGGGAGAGAGGGGGAGAGAGGGAGAGGGGGAGAGAGAGAGAGAGAAGGGGGAGAGAGAGAGAGAGAGAGAGAGAGAGAGAGAGAGAGGGGGAGAGAGAGAGAGAGAGAGAGAGAGAGAGAGAGAGAGAGAGAGAGAGAGAGAGAGAGAGAGAGAGAGAGAGAGAGAGAGAGAGGGGGGGAGAGAGAGAGAGAGAGAGGGGGAGAGAGAGAGAGGGGGAGAGAGAGAGAGGGGGTGAGAGAGAGAGAGAGAGAGGGGGAGAGAGAGAGAAGGGGGAGAGAGAGAGAGAGAGAGAGAGAGAGAGAGAGAGAGAGAGAGAGAGAGAGAGAGAGAGAGAGAGAGAGAGAGAGAGAGAGAGAGAGAGAGCATGACGATGCATAAAGCACTGTGGTCACATCATTTGAATGAGTTCAACTTTGCTACAGTACTGTGACCTGACTGTGTCTTTCTCAGAGTACCCACAGTCTCTGTCTCATTCTTTCAGTGCTCTGTTCTCTCTATCGGCTAGCAGGTCCGTTTCTGTGGTCTCTCTCTGTTCTCTCTAGCAGGTCTGTGGCTATAGTCTCTCTGTTTTCTCAAGCAGGTCTGTGGCCATAGTCTATCTCTGCTATCTCGAGCAGGTCTGTAGTTATAGTCTCTCTGTTCTCCCTAGCAGATATCTGGCAATAGTACCTCTCTGTTATCTTTAGCAGGTCTGTGGCTGTAGTCTCTCTGTGTTGTGTTCTTCCTAGCAGGGCTGTGGCTGTGGCTGTAGTGTATTGATTTTCTCTCTAGCTCAAGGCTCAAGGGTAGCTGAAGGGCTGCTGTAGACCACTGCTTCAGAGCTACAGAACTCCCCCGAGACACGCTGCTAGCCTGCTCTCACTCTGACTTCACTAAACGCAACAACACAACAGAACAAAACTGTATGTACGTTTGTGTGTGTGTGTGTGTGTGTGTGTGTGTGTGTGTGTGTGTGTGTGTGTGTGTGTGTGTGTGTGTGTGTGTGTGTGTGTGTGTGTGTGTGTGTGTGTGTGTGTGTGTGTGTGTGTGTGTGTGTGTGTGTGTGTGTGTGTGTGTTACCCTGCATGCCGGTAGGCCCAAACTCCTGTCGTGTGAGGAATATAGCGTGGTCGTGGTACTCTGCATCTCCTGTGTCCTGTTTCTGCTGCAGGAAGGCCCAGCGACACACATTCTCCAGACTCTGAGACGGGTTCCCCAACTCTATCAGACTCATAGACTAGATATATATAGAGAGAGAGAGAGTAGAAAAGGAAAGGAGAGAGGAGAAAAAAATTGTAGCAGATGTTCAGTCTGAAGTTCATGTGACTCTTCAATCAACTCTTCTAGTATTTCTACTTGTACATCCTCATCTGCACATATATCACTCTAGTGTAAATTGCTCAATTGTAATTACTTCGCCCTATTGGCCAATTTATTGCCTTACCTCGTTACTTCATTTGCACACACTGTATACAGATTTTTATATTGTGTTATTGACTGTACGTTTGTTTATCCCATGTGTAACTCTGTTGTTTTTGTCGCACTGCTTTGCTTTATCTTGGCCAGGTCGCAGTTGTAAATGAGAACATGTTCTCAACTGGACTCCCTGGTTAAATAAAGGTGAAATAAAAACACGTAAAAAAATCAGGCTGTCAGTGACAAGAGTGTATCTAAATGTATCACGCTATTACTGATGTGTCCAGCAGGTGTCAGTATTGCATTAGCAGTTGGCCACAGGGTGGACCCGCAAGATGCCAAGGTGAGCTAAAATACCTTTGGTGTTATAGGGTACTTACATGCTTGCCTTAGACAAAACTACAATAATTTTAAGATGTACACATATTCTCCTACTGCAGAGTCATTTTCTTACATTAAATACTGCATTTCCTGATTCTGTGAAATTCACAGCAATTTATTTTATACATATGAACCCAAACATACATACTTATAGAAATAAGTATTTCTTATGCAATGGTTACATTTTCCCAGAATAATACATACTCCCACATATAGACCTACATTATCTCTCTCTCTCTCTCCGTCACCTCTCCTGTTCTTTCTCAATGTATCAGCCACTCCTTTTTCTTCTCTCTCCACCCCCTCTCACCCCCCCACCCCCACTTTCTATTTTCACACATACACATTGTACAGTTCAATTCTGCCTCTCTGTCCTGCAGTGAAGACATATGACCGCCTCTCTGGTCAAATGATGGAGTAAGAAATGTATGTGGTGAACTAACATACATCTGTGTGTGTGTTTGTGTGTGAGTGAGTGAGTGTGTACGTGTGTGCGTACACTCAGGGTTGCTCGACCAATCTGCAGGTTGACCATGCACTTTGTTATGGGTGTAAGATGGCACAGTGATGCCATCTGTTGGTAAATGTTAATTACTGCAATTCCAGTGTTTTTACCGATGTGCTTGAGATACCCGGATGTATTGCAATGTACTGAACAAGACTGGTTACTCGCATCAATGCCTCTGTCTCGTCATTAAACATTCAAACACACTTCTCCGTTGCCAAGAGAATTGGGGATGATGGACAGTCTTGGCCTGAGCTGCATGCTGATAGAGGTGGGGCCACGAGTGCCGGTCAAGGAGTGTGTGTGTGTGTGTGTGTGTGTGTGTGTGTGTGTGTGTGTGTGTGTGTGTGTGTGTGTGTGTGTGTGTGTGTGTGTGTGTGTGTGTGTGTGTGTGTGTGTGTGTGTGTGTGTGTGTGTGTGTGTGTGTGTGTGTGTGTGTGTGTGTGTGTGTGTCTGGGTGTATGCCGGTACTCTGAAAACTTCCATTGAGACAAGGTAGAGAGAGGAGAGTAGAAAGAAGTGTAAGGTTAGGGTTAGGGTTAGGAATAAGGTTAGCAGTGTGGTTTAGCTTAGGGTTAGGTTAAAAACCTGATTTTATGAAGATAAATTGTAGAACTTCCGCTTTGCAGCTTGGCCAGATAGTGTCAACCGAAGAAAATATAAAGTATATTATGCAATATAGAGGTTTGGAATACTATAGAGTATCAGTTCCATGCTCTATCGGTAGTAACACCCTGTGGGGTTGTCTGTCCTCAATCACAAACACACACACATACATGCATGTACAACAGACAGACAGACAGACAGACAGACAGACAGACAGACAGACAGACAGACAGACAGACAGACAGACAGACAGACAGACAGACAGACAGACAGACAGACAGACAGACAGACAGACAGACAGACAGACAGACAGACAGACAGACAGACAGACAGACAGACAGACAGACAGACAGACAGACAGACAGACAGACAGATAGATAGATAGATAGATAGATAGATAGATAGATAGATAGATAGATAGATAGATAGATAATGGGAAAACACCCGTTTCCGGATTACATCTTCAAACTAAGGCCATTTGTGGCATGGATCTGTGACACGGAGATGTGTCCATCATGGGTAAGATAGTCCAGCTAGCTACATTTTCAGATATTGCAGTACACGTTTCTAATTTTGACAGAAAGTGGTTTCATTTGAAGCTAAAGTGTACGGTTAGCTAGCGTTGGATGGCTGGCACCCTAGCTAACATTAGGTGGTGTGCTATGTGTGATCTTATATGTTGTTTACCCAGCTAAGTTAATTGTTTACCTAGGTATTTAGCTACATGTCTGAAGCTAAAGTGTACAACACCCGTTGAATATGGCCGGTGTCAGTAAACGTCGGCAAAAAAGGTACAATGACATTTTTGCCAGCAGAGTTGGTTAGGCTGTTTTCATGTTATCCAGAGGTAAACAAATCACCTGCCAGAGCGTCAAGTGTGTGCTCTGAACGCAAGGAGATGGGTGGGGCTAAAGCTTAAGAGGGTGTGAACGATGCTGAATGGGTGTAGACAAAGAAGAGGTCTCTCACCGAAACACTAAAATGCCATTTTCTCAGAAGTGAGTTTTCAAGTTGATCAACTTTCAAAGCAGAATTACTTTCCCATTGTTCCTTAAATTCAGTGTATGATATACCATTTTGTAGCTCTGAGTCTCTACTTTTATCCAATGTAAAAACAGAAATTCAAATTTTTCTACATAAGTGTAACGGTGTTCTTCGTTTGTCGAAAGAGAGTCGGACCGAAATGCAGCGTGGTTGTTACTCATGTTCTTTAATGAATGAATTGCGATACATAAAATAACTTATACAAATACAAAACAACAAACGGAACGTGAAAACTAATTACAGCCTATCTGGTGAACACTACACAGAGACAGGAACAATCACCCACGAAATACAAAGTGAAACCCAGGCTACCTAAATACGGTTCCCAATCAGAGACAACGAGAATCACCTGACTCTGATTGAGAACCGCCTCAGGCAGCCAAGCCTATACAACACCCCTACTCAGCCGCAATCCCAAATACTACAAAACCCCAATACGAAATACAACAAAATAAACCCATGTCACACCCTGGCCAAATAATTAACGAAAACAATAAGACTGAATCCAGATGGTGAGTCACATATGAGTCACATATGAGGATGCTTGTTCATCGACTATTTTTAAATTTGATTTATTTAACCAGGCAAGTCAGTTAAGAACATATTCTTATTTACAATGACGGCCTACCCCGGCCAAACCCGGATGATGCTGGGCCAATTATGCGCCGCCCTATGTGATGCAGCCTGGATTTGAACCAAAGACTGCAGTGACACCTCTTGCACTGAGTTGCAGTGCCTTAGACCGCGGAGCCACTCGAGAGCCCCCAGCGCTGCCTTCAATACCATAGCTCCATCTAAGCTCACCACAAAGCTCACGGCCCTGGGTCTGAACTCATCCCATGCAACTGGGTCCTAGACTGCGTGACGGGTCACCCCCAGCTGCTAAAGGTAGGCAACATTAGCTCCTCAACAGTGATTCTCAACACAAGGGTGCGTCCTCAGTCCCCTCCTGTACTCCCTGTATACCCATGACTGCGTGGCCTCACACAGTTCCAAATCCATCATCATGTTTTCTGACGACACAACATTATTAGGCCTGATTACCAACAATGACGAGACGGCCTACAGGGAGGAGGTAGGCACTCTGATGTGGTGCCTGGTACACAACCTCTCCCTCAACGTCAGCAAAACAAAGGAGCTGATTGTGGACTTCAGGAAGAACTAGGCTGGACAAGCCCCCATCCACGGGGATGCTGTGGAGATGGTCAAAAACGTAAAGTTCCTCGGCGTACACATCTCTAAGCAGCTGAAATGGTCAAACCACATGGATACCTTTGGTGAAAGAAGGCACGACAATGACTCTTCAACCTCAGGATGCTGAAGAAATGCAATCTGTCCCAGAGGGCCCTCATTGTGTTATACAGGAGCACCATCGAGAGCATACTGTCGGGATTCATCAAAGATTGGTACGTCAACTCCACTGTCGCGGAGAGCACGCTCAGCCAAACGCACCATTGGGTGCACACTGACTGCCCTCCAGGACACTTACAACACCAGGGGTCGCAGGAAGGCCAAGAAGATAATTAGGGACCCCAGCCACCAGAGCCATGGCCTGTTCTCCCCAATTCCATCACTAAAAAGCAGGCAGT